>NC_133330.1:253717604-254017604 GCF_042186555.1 Aquarana catesbeiana
TTTCTCTTTCTTTCCTTCCCATCTTTCTTTCTCTTTCTTTCCTTTCCATCTTTCTTTCTCTTTCTTTCCTTTTTCCATCTTCTTATTCTCCATCCCCCTCTCTTTCTTTCTCTTTCTTTCCATCTTTCTTTCTCCTTTCTTTCTTTCCTTCCATCTCTTCTTTTTCCTTCTTTCTTCCTTTCTTTCCATTCTTTTTGTCTCTTTCTTTCCTTCCTTCTTTCTCCACCCCTTCTCTTTCTTTCCTTCCATCTTTCTTTCTCTTTCTTTCCTTCCATCTTTCTTTCTTTCCTTTCCATCTTTCTTTCTCTTTCTTTCCTTTCCATCTTTCTTTCTCTTCTTTCCTTCCATTTTTCTTTCTTTCCTTTCCATCTTTCTTTCTCTTTCTTTCCTTTCATCTTTCTTTCTCTTTCTTTCCTTTCCATCTTTCTTCTCTTTCTTTCCTTTCCATCTTTCTTTCTCTTTCTTTCCTTCCATCTTTCTTTCCTTCCATATCTCTTTCTTTCTTTCTCTTTCTTTCTTTCCATATTTCTTTCTCTTTCTTTCCTTTCCATCTTTCTTTCTCTTTCTTTCCTTCCATCTTTCTTTCCTTCCATATCTCTTTCTTTCTCTTTCTTTCCTTTCATCTTTCTTTCTCTTTCTTTCCTTTCATCTTTCTTTCTCTTCTTTCTTCCATCTTTCTTCTCTTTCTTTCCTTTCCATCTTTCTTCTCTTTCTTTCTCTTTCTTTCTCTTCTTTCCTTCCATATCTCTTTCTTTCTTTTTCTTTCTTTCTTTCTTTCTTCTTTCTTCTTTCTTTCTTTCTTTCTTTCTTTCTTCTTTCTTTCTTTCTTTCTTTTCTTTCTTTCTTTCTTTCTTCTTTCTTTCTTTCTTTCTTTCTTTTCTTTCTTTCTTTCTTTCTTCTTTCTTTCTTTCTTCTTCCTTCCTTCCTTCCTTCCTTCTTCCTTCCTTTCTTCTTCCTTCCTTCTTCCTTCCTTCCTTCTTTCTTTCTTTCTTTCTTTTCTCTTTCTTTCTTTCTTTCTTTCTTTCCATCTTTTTCTTTCTTCTTTCTTTTTTCTTTCCTTCTTTCTTTCTTTCTTTCTTCTTTCTTCTTTCTTTCTTTCTTTCTTTCTTTCTTTCTTCTTTCTTTCTTTCTTCAATATCTCTTTCTTTCTTTCTTTCTCTTTCTTTCCTTCCATCTTTCTTTCTCTTCTTTCCTTCCATCTTCTTTCTTTCTTTCTTTCTTTCTTTCTTTCTTTCTTTCTTTCTTTCTTTCTTTCTTTCCTTCAATATCTCTTTCTTTCTTTCTCTTTCTTTTTCTTTCTTCTTTCTTTCTTTCTTTCTTTCTTTCTTTCTTCTTTCTTTCTTTCTTTCCTTTCTTTCCTTCCATATCTCTTTCTTTCTTTCCTTTCCATCTTTCTTTCTTTCTTTCCTTTCCATCTTTCTTTCTCTTTCTTTCCTTCCATCTCCCTTTCCTTCCATATCTCTTTCTTTCTTTCCCTTCCATCTTTCTTTCTTTCTCTTTCTTTCTTTCTTTCTTTCTTTCTTTCTTT
This sequence comes from Aquarana catesbeiana, assembly GCF_042186555.1. Lineage (NCBI taxonomy): Eukaryota > Metazoa > Chordata > Amphibia > Anura > Ranidae > Aquarana > Aquarana catesbeiana. Next base: position 253,719,133 of record NC_133330.1, read on the forward strand.
CTTTCTTTCTTTCTTTCTTTCTTTCCTTTCTTTCTTTCTTTCTTTCTTTCTTTCTTTCTTTCTTTCTTTCTTTCTTTCTTTCTTTCCTTTCTTTCTTTCTTTCTTCTTTCTCTTTCCTTCCATCTTTCTTTCTCTTTCTTTCCTTCCATCCTTTCTTTCTTTCCTTCCATCTTTCTTTCTCTTTCATTCGTTTCCATCTTTCTTTCTCTTTCTTTCCTTCCATCTTTCTTTCCTTCCATATCTCTTTCTTTCTTTCCTTCCATCTTTCTTTCCTTCCATATCTCTTTCTTTCTTTCTCTTTCTTTCCTTCCCATCTTTCTTTCTTTCTTTCTTTTTTTTTCTCTTTTTTCTTTCTTTCTTTCTTTCTTTCTTTCTTTCTTTCTTTCTTTCTTTCTTTCTTTCTTTCTTCTTCTTTCTTTCTTTCTTTCTTTCTCCACCATCCCCCTTTATTTCTCTCTTTTTGACAGCCTACCAGAATAGGTAGGATCTGTGCAGTGCTGTGCAGCTCTGCTGAGGAAAATATATCTTTATTATGCCCACTTACCTACCCCCTGTACTGTCCACTCCCCCTATACTGTACCCTCTTAATACAGTTCATAATACAGTGGGGCCTCATGTCTAAGTTTTGCCTAAGGCCTCACAAAGTCTAGAGCGCCTCAGCTGGGGCGGAAGTATAGGGGTCGCAAAAGTCGCCATTGCGACTGGGGCCCCATGCTGCAGGGGGCCCGTGTGCCCCGCTCTCCCCGAGTTGTGGCTGCATATGGGACCGAGCTCCCTGATCCTCAGCCGATGCGTATATCATTCAGCAGTGCAGGAGCTCGGTCATAAAGTGAAAGTAAATGAGACGTGTCTAGCACACTGTGTGCTGTGCTCTCTGCCCTCCCCCTACAGTGCAGTACCTGGCATGAAGAGTTTAAGGTACAGAGCTGCAGATTTTAAAAAGGCAATCTATATATGTTTGTATGCATGTGTATGTGCTTATATGTGTGTGTCTGCATGTTTGGGTGTGTGCATGTGTGTGTCTGCATGTGTGTGTGTGTGTTTTATATGTGTGTGTGCGTTTATTTGTGTGCATGTGTATGTTACATGTGTGTGCGCATGTGTGTGCATGTGTATAGAGTTATATGTGTGTGCACATGTGTGTGTGTGTGTGTGCATGTGCATAGAGTTATATGTGTGTGCGCATGTGTGTGTGTGTGTGCATGTGTATAGAGTTATATGTGTGTGTGCATGTGTATAGAGTTATATGTGTGTGTGCATGTGTATAGAGTTATATGTGTGTGCGCATGTGTGTGTGTATGTGTGCGCGCATGTGTATAGAGTTATATGTGTGTGCGCATGTGTGTGCGTGTGCATGTGTATAGAGTTATATGTGCATGTGCATATTTGTGTGTGTGTGTGCATGTGTATAGAGTTATATGTGTGTGCGCATGTGTGTGCATGTGTATAGAGTTATGTGTGTGTGCATGTGTATAGAGTTATATGTGTGTGCGCATGTGTGTGCATGTGTATAGAGTTATATGTGTGTGCGCATGTGTGTGTGTGTGTGCATGTGTATAGAGTTATGTGTGTGTGTGTGTGTGCATGTGTATAGAGTTATATGTGTATGTGCATGTTTGTGTTTGCTCATATGTGTGCGTTTATGTGTGTGCATGTATTTATATGTATATGTGTGTATTTGCGTACGTGTGTGTTTACATGCGTGTATGTATACACATTACTTGTAATTCTGACCCCCGTTTTCTTTACTATCAGCTTTTCAGAGGCATTTGACAGGCAGTGAAGAGGCAATATGTTGCACCTTGACTAAAATGTTGAAGAAATATTGAGAAACACTGATACAGAGAAACTGATCTCTCCATTCTCCTCCTGCAGCTGCTGAAAGGAGATGAGAAGTGGGGGAAATGGAAAGATCAGTTGCTCTATATGCAGTCGCACCCACCACACCTCCTATGCAGCTTCTTTCTGCTGCCCCCGTGTGCTCTCCAGCCCCCCTGTACTTTTTCCTTCCCCCCCACTCTCTCCTGGCCCCTCCCCTTGTCCCCACAGCTCAGCAGAGTTCCCCCCTCCCCTCTCCTGCCAGCTGCTGTAGAGTATCTGCATGGAGAGTCAGTGATCCATACCGATCACGGACTCAATCCATTCATAACTGAAACATAGTAAACTGTATTTACTATGCTTCAGTTTGCGAATAAAGGGGCAGCTCTATACAGAGCTATTCCTGTCCATTCATTCTGTGCAGCTGAGGCTGTGCTCTCAATCTCCTTTCTCGTTCTCAAAGGTGAAACATCAGAGGTCTGCTTAGACCCCTGATATCTCACCAAAGCCCAGCAACTCTTAAAAAAAAAAATTAAAATATTGTTTATAAAATAATATTGTAAAACAATAAATAAATGGTAGAAAAATACAATAAAAATTAAAAAAAACAGACGCCAGTGGCAGAACTACCAGGGTCACAAACATCACACTTGCGACCGGGCCTTGGCATTTATGCCATCGGCTCGGAGGGAAGGGCATCAGCTGGGGGTCAGGGGGGCCCTTCATGATTTCTTGCACCGGGGCCCTGAAGGTTCTAGTTACGCCACTGAGTGGGAGTAGCACCTGAGATAAGAGATTGTAACATCTTAAATAACTGTGTGAATTTGAAGTGTTCACTGAATGAAAAGTTATTAAAAGAAAGAGAGTGTTCTGCATTGCACTGTAAATTGTACTGTAAAGTGCCTGTAACTGAAGAATTGTGCTGGAGTGATCTTTTTAAAATACAGCTGGTCGGGACATTTGTTTATTCTGGGTAACAGACCTTTGGCTGGGAATATGCATGAGTTGGTTCACACACAATATGTTCTCTGAAACAACAGGTGGGTGACTGTCCAATGCAAGAAGAAGCGGGGTGGTTCCGGGGGGGTCCACATGGCACCAAAAGCCAACCAATGTGGCCCCTCCTTACAATTAGAGGGGTCAGCAGGATGGGACACATCATCGCCTAAAACATGTGTCAGACTGTAGTATCGAGCTGTGATAGCATCACAGAGAATGCTAGCTGCTTTGTTGATAGCTATCTGTATCCCCATGTAACTTCTTTTTTTTATACACCAAAGATACCATTGATTTGTTAAAAACCATTGATGGGCTTTGTCTCCCTGACAATACTTGGCTGGTAGCGATTGATATTGAGAGTTTATACAATGCCATTCCTCATGATAAAGGCCTAAATGTGGTAGCAAGCCATCTGTGTGAAAGAGGACAACCTGCCTACAAATACAATGATTTTGTTTTAAAACTTTTTTAATTTATCCTCACGCGAAACATTTTCATGCTTAGGCCCTCCCACTACCTCCAGGTACAAGGGGTTGCGATGGGGACACATTGTGCCCCATCGTATGCCAACCTGTACCTGGGGGCGTTGGAGAGGGAGCTTTTCACACGTGAAGACATTTCTGACTACCTGAAATGACAATGACAATGTCCTCCTTTTATGGGCAGGTACTCATGACCAATTGGTGCGATTTATGGAAATGATCTTGTGTAATGATTTTAACCTTAAATTTACCATGGACTGTGATAAGCAGAAAATAAACTTATATATTATCTATGTAGAAATTTTCACTAACCCTGATGGGTCAGTGGGCTCTTCTTTATATAGAAAGCCCTCAGCGGGAAACACAATTTTACATGCCACTAGTGCTTATCCCCAGTCCCTACTAAGGAGCATACCCTATAGTCAATATCTCCGTCTGAAAAGGAATTGTAGCAATGATTCTGACTTTATTCAAGCAGCCCATGAGCTTTATCTGAGATTGTGAGAAAGAGGCTATAGTCACTCTTGCCTCAAAAAGGCATTTAATAAAGTCAAAAAAGCAAGAAAGAAATTCCCTTATTTTTTTCCACTAAACCCAAAATTCTTTCAGAACTAGTTAGAATTATTACACAATTCTCTAAACAGCATAATCCCCAAGAGGTAATATTGGAAAATTCTGGCCACTTCTTTCAGCTGATCCTACTATTAGTAAATTTATAAAGCATTACCCTGAAATCACCTACAAAAGGGCACCCTCACTAAAGGACGAACTGGTGAGAAGTCATTATACTGCAAAGATTGCCAAGAATTGCCAAGAAGGAAGATTAGTGGTAATTGTGATGTCTGTCAATTCATCTTGAATGGTTCGGACATCATTCTTCTCAAGGCCAAACCTATTCGATAAGACATAGAGTCACATGTAAAACTATAGAAGTAATCTATCTTGCCACCTGCCTCTGTGGAGGTTTTTACATAGATAAAAGCAAACGTCCGTCCTATAAGCGCATTAGGGATCATGTTGTGCCAGCTCAGAAACCTCTTATGGAAACAGCTATTAGTCGACACCTAGGTTTATACCATCACTTTGATATCAGCATGATAAAATTTGCGGTGCTTGAACATGTTCCTACACATGTAAGGGGTGGCAGTATAGTATAGACAAAACTTTACTGCGATTAGAAGCTTGTTGGATCTATAATTTAAAACCACCCAGTACCCAGGCTTAAATGAGACTTTCATGCCCCGTACACACGAGCGGATTTTCCATTGGAAAAAACTTGTATGGTTTTTCCAACGGAATTCCGCTCAAGCTTGCCTTGCATACTCACGGTCACTCAAAAGTTCTCTGAACTTTCGACCGTCAAGAACACGGTGACATACAACACTACGACGAGCCAAGAAAATGAAGTTCAATGCTTCCGAGCACGTGTCGAATTGTTTCGGAGCATGCGTAGGAATTTTGCGCGTCGCAATTTGTACAGACAATCGCATTTTAGGATAGGACCTTTTCCCGACCGAAAAATAGAGAACATGCTCGCAATCTTTTGCTGGCTGGAATTCCGCCAGCAAAAGACCGATGGAGCATACACATGGTCGCATTTTCAGACAAAAAGCTCTCATCTGAGTTTTGCTGGCCGAATTTCCGATCGTGTGTACGTGGCATAGGTTTCAAGCTCTTTCTCTAAACCAGCTCTTTTAGCTCTACTATTATTATTATTTAAAGTACTTATATAGCGCCGTCAATTTACGCACAGCTTTACATATACATTGTACATTCACATCGATCCTCGCCCTCAGGGAGCTTACAATCTAAGGCCCCTAACTCACATATATACTAGGGCCAATTTAAACAGAAGGCAATTAACCTGGGAGGAAACTGGAGTACCCGGAGGAAACCCACGCAGGCACAGGGAAAACATGCAAACTCCAGGCAGGTAGTGTTGTGTTGTGTTCGAACCAGCAACCCTTTTTACTGCTAGGCGAGAGTGCTACCCACTACACCACTGTGCCACCCACTATCTTGGCCCTCCCTCTATTCCCACAAATAGTCAGCCCTTTCTATAGTTTTGTTTATAAATGTAGGTAGGATAAAAAAATTATTATAAATAGTCTAATTTGAAATTTGTTTTTGTTTTGTATAATTATGCTTTACTAGGAATATGTAATCAATCATATATATATGTAGTATTTATTCAACCTGTTCTGCGCCCTTATGACTATTGCCTAAATGGGGGCGCAGCCATCCCTGTTTGTTTTGGGCTTTCTTCATTTTGTTCCCCCTGCCTGCTTGCATTTGGAGTTCGACTCAGCCATGCTTGACTGCACGGATGCCCAGGGCATTTGTGGGCCTCCTGCCTGGCAGGGCCCTGTTTTTGTTGCCTTCCATCTCTGTTTGATCCCTTATCTGGTATTCCTGCAATTCGTGGATCATTCCATCTGGTCCCCGGAGGTTGCTCCCTTCCCGTCTGTGTATGGTGTCCTTCCTATGCTCCTATTGGTTGGCCGACGTCTGGGGAAGCTGGAGATGTGGGTGGGGAATGTCCTTGCCCTTGGCCTATTTCCATTCCTGGCATTATTGTCCTACTCAGCGTGTCTGCACAGTCTCTTGGGTATTGTAGTATAACGGACTATATCTGGACCTCGGCACATGCGCTTTAACATTTTTTCATCCGCGCGCGGCCGGTGACGTCAGACGCCGGCCTCGTGGAAGGTATATGAAAAGCCGGCATCTGAGGGCCACGCTTGTATGGACATCTTTCTATAGTGAGTAAACTAGTGATGTTTTGTGCTGAAAAATGTGGTATTACCTTCTATTGCTTGCCAGTATTAGTTGTGTTTTTGATGCATATTCATGGACTTTGGGTGATTTCAAACATTTCCAGTGACCATGACAGGGTCCCTGATAGTATCTGAAGCCATTTCAAGACTGCGCTTTGTTACACACTTACCGATTATATCATGCAGGCCCTGTCTCTCTAATGATGTTAGAAACAGATTGTTGGATTTGTATCAGACACATGCACATGTTTGGTCTGTAATTTCCTACCTTTTGACCCATAGATTCCTTCTTTTTTCTTTGTAGTGCTGTCCATTTTGGTGCCCTAGTGCTATCGCCCTCGGCTCTATTCTCTATTCTTTGCACAGTATGTAAATAATTATATGGAGCTTGTTTAAGCCCTATGATGGACCCATTGTGTCCATGCATTTCTGAATTTTTAATTATTTTATCCATTTTCTAGTCTGGTATTCTTGTAGCTTCTATGATCATGCAACAGTCTTTCTCCATCCTTTGATGTTTGCGGCCAGGCGGGATTATATTGGCGATTGCTTAGGTAAGCAGGTGATGGTTGGAACAGGTTGAATACTGTTTTATTAAAAATTGATGAATTATTATATTAAAATGTACAATGTCAATTTTATGTGATTACCATGTATATTTTCTTTTCTTCTGTTATAGTTTATTAACTATTAGTGTCCTTTAAAGTCCCCTGAAGAAGCCATCACAAGTGAAACATGTCGGGAGTAGACGCTTAATTCACATAAGTTGACCAGATGATGACTATGTGCATTTTATTACTATTATGTTTTTTCTATGTACCAATTAAAGATTGGTAAATTTTACTACATGGTTGAATTTCGTTTTTGGCACTGCTATAATCCCAATACCTACCCCTTCCACTATGTGTCAGACTATGTAATTGCCCATTGAGCAAGGAGGCTGAGAGAGAGAAAAGAGAACATGAGGCGGGTCTGTTGCAGACACTGTGGAGTCGCTGGTGAGTGTGGATGGCAACAAGATGCAAACATTAAAATGTGCTTTGGCTAAAGTGACACATTTTGTGACCCCAAACATCAAAGACATCACACTGGATACTGGGCTGCAGGTAATGCCGAGGTCCGGACTGGCTGTGTGTTGTGCAGGGATGACTGAGGCCTTGATCCCAAATTCCCAATATACACTGAATGCATTGCCCTGATGTCTGCTACTGGCACCTTGGGCCCTCTGAAAGGAATGAAGAGCCTTCATGTTTGAGGTGCTCCCAGCTGGAGGGGAGCCATGCGAGTTGTGGATTCCGGAAGACACCACACGGGAGTTCATCAAGGGTGCTAAGGATCCTGATCAGCAGCCAGAGGATGTGTACCTGGGCTTTGTGGAACTGCAGCTGCATGTGGAGGTGCTGCACTATACCAGACCCACAACTGTTGGACCCTCTGGGTCTGAGGAAGTGCAAAATGTTGTACTTGCAAAATGTGTTAGCACATGAGGACTGGCCAGGGGCTTTGTGGGATGCCCCAAGGGGTGCAGTGGAGCCCCGTAAGGAGACAGTCAGTGAGCTGGAGGGTAGGGATGAGCTGAACACCCCCCAGTTCGGTTCGCATCAGAACATTCGAACAGCCTGAAAGTTCGCGTGAACTTTCGAACCCCGTTAAAGTCTATTGGACTCGAACGTGAGAAATCAAAAGTGATAATTTTAAAGGATAATATGCAAGTTATTGTCCTTAATAGGGTTTGGGGACCCTGGTCCTGCCCCAGGGTACATGTATCAATGCAAAAAAAAGTTTTAAAACCAACGTTTTTTCGGCAGCAGTGATTTTAAAGGAATATTTCACTTTTATTTTTTCACTTTAAGCATCATTAAAACCACTTTCCGCCCGCCCACCGTCATATGACGTCCTGGGCTTTGGGCGGGTATATCTGAATGATGCCTGTAGTTACAGACATCATTCAGATATTGCCGGTCTCAGCCGGCGAATCTCTACACCATAGGAATGATCATAACGGCCGTTCCACCGCTTGGACGTCCCCCCCTCCCGCCGCCCTCCGGTGCTTGTTCCGACTCACCGTTACGATCGTGAGGCGGAGAGTGGATCCGCCGGCGCTGGATGTAGATCATAGAGATTTCCAGCGGACCAGGTGGTCGCCGGAGTCTCTATGATCGCTGGAGGCTGGGTGCAATGTTATGACGTCACGCCCGACCTCTCCATTAAAAAAAAACGGCGCCGCTTCGGCTGGGAAGCGGTGATCGTTTATTTATTTTTTTTTATTTCAGGCTTCCCAGCCTAGTGGTGAGATATGGGGTCTTATTGACCCCATATCTCACTATTAAGAGCACCTGACATGTCATATTGCTATTACAAGGGATGTTTACATTCCTTGTAATAGGAATAAAAGTGATCAAATTTTTTTTTTCCAAAAAGTGTCAAAATAAAAAAATAAAATATAATTAACAATAAAAAAAAAATTTTTTTAAAGCGCCGCTGTCTCCGTGTGCTTGCACGCAGAAGCGAACGCATACGTAAGTCCCGCCCACATATGAAAACGGTGTTCAAACCATACATGTGAGGTATCAACGTGAACGTTGGAGCGAGAGCAATCATTTTGTGCCTAGACCTCCTCTGTAACTCAAAACATGTAACCAGTAAAAAAATTTCAAGCGTTGCCTATGGGGATTTTTAAGTACCGAACATTGGCACCATTCCACGAGCGTGTGCAATTTTGAAGCGTGACATGTTAGGTATCTATTTACTCGGCGTAACTTCATCTTTCACAAAATGCAAAAACATTGGGCTAACTTTACTGTTTTGTTTTTTTTTTAAACACAAAACTGTTTTTTTCCCCAAAAAAACGCGTTCGAAAAATTCCTGTGAAAATACTGTGTGAGATAAAAAGTTGCAACAATCGCCATTGTATTCTCTAGGGTCTTTGCTAAAAAAACATATATAATGTTTGGGGGTTTTATGTAATTTTCTAGCAAAAAAATGATGATTTTTACATGTAGGAGAGAAATGTCAGAATTGGCCCAGTAGGGAAGTGGTTAAATATCCTGCCTGGGGGGTGTCTATAGTATGCCTGTAAAGTGGCGCGTGTTTCCCGTGTTTAGAACACTCCCTGCTCAAAATGACATTTCTAAAGGGAAAAAAATATATAAAACTGCTTGCGCCATTAATGTCATGTCTGGTCCTGGCAATATGTATGAAAATCATTGAGAACCCCCCCCCCCCAAGCCCATTACCAGACCCTTTGGGTCTTGTATGGATATTAAGGGGAACCCTGCACCCAAATAAAAAAAAGGAAAGGCGTGGGGCCCCCAGGCCCTATAAACTCTGAACAGCAGTATACAGGCGGTGCAAACAAGACAGGGACTGTAGATTTGTTCTTAAGTAGAATCTGTTTGTAATTTTGAACTGGTACATTTTTTACGTGTAGCTCCAGCCAAAAAATCTATTTTTAAGCTTTTTGGAAAACATAGGGAAGGATTATCACCCCTGTAACATTTGTTTTGCTGTCTGTGCACCTGTTCCAAAGATTTCACCTCACTTTCTGTCCCAATGACAATTGGATTTTGAAAATGTGGGATTTTTAGTGACACAAGGAACTCTTACAGGAGAGAATTTCCCTTCCTAGGGGTAGATTTCATCTCACTTCCTGTTGTCTCCTTCCGTTTGCAAGTAGGAATCGTTTGTAAGTTGGACGTTTGAAAGTAGGGACCTGCCCTATATACTCTGCAGAAATTTGGGTCTTAGGTGTTGGTGTTGCCACAACACTGTAAACCCTCACAGTTACTCTTGGTGGGCGCAGGAACGGGCCCTGCTGTGAAATATTAGATCAAGAATAGTAATTACATGCCCCTGTTGAACAGGGTCAGAAAAATTGGGCCTTTGGTGATGGACAGTGTGGTGGTGTTGCCACAACATATTAAATAATAAATTGCGGCGCTATACTAAGTACTAAAAGCTAAATATGTGCAACTCTCACCATACCAGGAAGGTCCAAATATAGGAACTCCAGGTATAGATAAAGTCTAAACAATTAATATTCCACTGTAATGTGCAACCAAAGGTCACAAAAAAACAATAATTGCATCAAAAAATGAATCCAAATACAGCTGAAGTGAAGTCCCTATAAATAAGATGGTTAGAGAGAATTGTTTCCAATCAATAAAAGTTCCTCAAAGCTGATGAATAAACAGGGGAACAAACTGCTATAAGATCAATAGTCAATGGGTGGCGACATTGGCTACACCTGGAGGAACTTATTCTGACACATTCTTTTATTTAATCATCACGATTTGGGATTTGTTTTCTATATGGGACTTGTTTATGGAACATTTCTGGGATTTATTTATTGTCAACTATTTTTTTTTCATTTTTTCTGTACACACCTGTTTGAAGAACTGGTTACTAGGTTATATTGTAATCGAATGCACAAAAAAACAAGAAAAAAACAAGAAAAATAGCCCTGGGACTTTAGATGAGGTGAGAGAGGTTTAGCCAATGTCCACAGCGAACACTGAGAAAAAATCAATTTATTCATTTCAAAATGTTATGTAACAGAGCGGTAACAACAATGATTGTGAGTTACCAGGCATAATAGCCAATGTACACAACACAGATGAACGTAAATATACAAAGATTTATTACAAATGTTATACATCAATGAGCAACAATAAAACTTGAAAGTTGCTGGGTCAGTAAATACACATACAAAATAAGATGATAAAATGTACGTACATGTGGACAAGGAAGTATGTGAGCATAATGCAGACATCAATAATACCCAGCATGTACCGGCATAAAACAAGCATCAATAAAGCCCTATGCATTTCGCGAGACCCTGCTCGCTTCTTCAGGGGCGGATGCGTGAATGTTGTATCGAAGTCTGAGATAAATCGCCAAACGCTGGATATCAAGATGGCAGCAGTGTGATGCATCCAGCTCGGGAGCTGAGGAGGCGGAACAAAACAAAGGCCACAAAAGGGGAACATCCGGAGGATCAGCACGGTCTGGATAGGGGTATTTCTCACTGCGGTCTCCACTTAGCCCCTTAAAATTGTGTCTGGAAAATGTCTCAATGGAGTGAAAAACATCCAATGGTTGTCAGTTTGTTCTTAGAGATGTGACCGCTCTATCCAATCGCCAAGTAGTGAATCAAAATCCCAGCCGTGCTGAACGTCCAGATATACCCACAAGACACCGAAGGCTACGCCCCCAGCGTCATGTACGGGCGGTGACGCATGGGCGTCCAAAAGACATCCACCATCAAAGGGGGTGCACTAGATGCTTGTAATCGAATGTTGCACATATTGCTGTGCTTCACTTGGTGCACATACCGTTACTATTGAGTTTGAGATTATTACTTATGCTGCACTGTTTGGACTTATGCACGTCATTTATTTTAAGTGTTTGTTTTCTTTGATTATTTAATTTGTTACAATATTTTCAGACTACCTTAATTAGCACTTATGTTACATTATGTCTTTATGGTGTTTGCACATTTTTTAGATGACATTTGGCACCTGGGATGTGTGCTCCCGATTCTCGGTACACACATAATTGGTTACTTATTATCCTGTTGTTTTTTGCCACCCATTGACTATTGATCTTATAGCAGTTTGTTCCCCTGTTTATTCATCAGCTTTGAGGAACTTTTATTGATTGGAAACAATTCTCTCTAACCATCTTATTTATAGGGACTTCACTTCAGCTGTATTTGGATTCATTTTTTTGATGCAATTATTGTTTTTTTGTGACCTTTGGTTGCACATTACAGTGGAATATTAATTGTTTAGACTTTATCTATACCTGGAGTTCCTATATTTGGACCTTCCTGGTATGGTGAGAGTTGCACATATTTAGCTTTTAGTACTTAGTATAGCGCCGCAATTTGTTATTTAATATCTTGTTTATTGGTGTGTGACCACTGTTATTTGTGGCAGCTACTATTTTTATCTCGACGAGTCTGTGCTATTTTTATGAATTTTCAGTAGTCACCTATTTTTATTTATTTGCTCTCTATTCATTAATTTTTGGTGTGCGCACAAGTATCCATTACTCTCCATATGGTGTTGCCACAACACTGTAAGGCCTCACAGTTACTCTTGGTGGGTGCAGGAACGGGCCCTGCTGTGAAATATTAGATCAAGAATTGTAATTATATGCCCCTGTTAAACAGGGGCTGAAAAATTGGGCCTAAGGCACTGGTGCTGGTGCCACAACACTGCAACCCCTCACAGATACTCTAGTTGGAGCGCAGGAATGAGCCCTGCTGTAAAGTATTGCATCAAAAATTGTAATTACACACCCCTGTTAAACAGGGGCAGAAAAATTGGGCCTTGGCCACTGGTGGCGGTGCCCAGAACCAAAATGTTTTTACAAGCTATCAGCATGAACATTGAGGAGGAAGCGGATAGTCACTCAGCATAACAGGATAGTCACTCAGCATCAGCATAGGCAGTCTTGAAGTCTCACATTAAAAAAAAAAAATTATTCGGTTACATCAGCATCAGGTCCTCGGTAGCTGGTGATCCAAGACTGATTCAGTTTTATGAAGGTCAGCTGATCAACCAATTCGGTGGACAGGCGCACCCTGTGATCGGTTACAAAGCCTCCAGCAGCACTGAATGTGCATTCCAAAAGAACGCTGGATGCAGGACAGGCCAGTAGCTCAATTGCATACTGTGCAAGCTCTGGCCAGTGATCCATCCTCAAGACCCAGTAACCCAGAGGATTTTCGGTGGGAAAGATGTCCAAGTCTGATCTTGCCCCTAGGTATTCCTGCACCATGTGAATCAGACGCTGGCGATGGTTGCTGGAACTGATCATACCTTGGGGCTGCGGACTAAAAAATTGTCTGAACGCATCGGTCAGACGGCCACCTTCTCCACCGCTCCTTCTGTGACTGACCGAAACCTCAGCAACACGTTGTCCAGAAGGACCAGGAAATTGTAACCTCCCAGGCTCTGGAAACGCATTGCACAAACTTTTCTGCAAGGCCTCCGAAGATGTTTCATCCTCTGCTCCCTCTGCGACGGCAAGATAAGGTCCGCAACCTTACCCTTGTAACGTGGATCAAGGAGGGTTGCCAGTCAGTAATGATCCCTCTCCTTGATACCACGTATACGAGGATCCTTTCCGCAGGCTTTGCAGGATCAGGGAGGCCATGCAGCGTAGGTTTGCTGAGGCATTCAGTCCGGAGTCCTCTGGGTCACTAAGGACGACATGATCTGCAGCCACCTCCTCCCAGCCACGTACAGGTCCATGGGTTTCTTGGGACTGTAAATGATCCCTTGAAGACTGCTGCTGATGCTGAGTGCTAGGCTCCACCTCCATGCTGACACAATCTTCCTCCTCCTCCTCCTCCACATCCTCTTCCTGTGTGATCGGAGGGGACGCAGGAACACTGTCTGGATAAAGGGGGCCTTGAGAGGTAAGGAAGTCCTCCTCTTCCTGCCTCTGTTCTGCCTCAAGTGCCCTGTCCATTATTCCACGCAGCATGTGCTCCAAAAGGTGGACAAGAGGGACAGTGTCACTGATGCATGCACTGTCACTGCTCACCATCCTCGTGGCCTCCTCAAATGGTGACAGGACAGTGCATGCATTCCTGATCATGGCCCACTGGCGTGGGGAAAAAAAACAAGCTCCCCTGACCCTGTCCTGGTGCCATAGTCGCACAGGTACTCATTGATGACCCTCTGCTGTGTGTGCAGCCGCTGCAGCATGGCCAACGTTGAGTTCCACCTGGTGGGCATGTCACATATTAGGCGGTTCTTGGGCAGGTTAAATTCATTTTGGAGGTCAGCCAGCCAAGCACTGGCATTATATGACCGGTGGAAATGCACACAGACTTTCCTGGCCTGCCTCAGGACATCCTGTAAGCCCGGTGCACCACCAAGTTAAGGACGTGAGCCAAACAGGGCACAGAGGAGGTTGGTGCCATTGTCGCAAAAACACCATTCCTGGCTTAAGCTGGCGTGGCATCAACCACATCTGAGCCTGCCCCTGCAGAGCTGACAGAATCTCTGCCCCAGTGTGGCTCCTGTCCCCCAAGCACATCAGCTCAAGCACAGCAAGGCATCTTTTTGCCTGCGTGTTTGTGTAGCCCCTTGAACGCCTACTGAGCACCGCTGGTTCCGATGACAAATCAGCACAGGAAGAGGCCACGGAGGAAGAAGAAGAGCAGGGAGTGGAGGAGAGAGGTGTGGCAGAATCACCACTAGTAGAATTTTGGAGGCGTGGTGGCAGAACAACCTCCAACACTACTGCACCCTGTCCTGCATCCTTCCAAGTTGCCAGCAGAGTCACCCAATGCGTGGTGAAAGATCGGTAACGTCCCTGTTCATGCCTGCTGGACCATGAGTCAGCGGTAATATGCACCTTCCCGCTGACCGCCCTGTCCAGCGAGGCATGGACATTGCCTTCCACATGCCGGTAGAGAGCCGGAATCGCCTTCTGTGAAAAAGAGTGGTGTTTGGGAACCTGCCACTGAGGTACCGCACATTCCACAAACTCATGGAAGGGGGCAGAGTCTACCAACTGAAAAGGCAGCAGTTGAAGTGCTAGCAATTTAGCCAAGCTAGCATCTAACTGCTGGGCATGTGGATGGCTGGGAGCGAACTTCTTTCGCCGGTGGAGCAACTGGGATAAGGAAATTTGCCTGCTAGAATCGGACGTTGGTGTACCGATAGCAGATTGCCCGCAAGTACTTGGCAGTGGCACACCTAAGTTTACACCTTCATTCCTCTCAGTGCAGGTTTCTGAGAGGACTGAAGGTATAGTGGAATTGGAGATCCCAGCTGATGAGGAGGAGCAAGGAGAGGTCCGCCTTTTTCTTTGGTGTGGGTCTTTTAGGTAGTGTTGTCAATGGGCTGCATGGGAGCTCGACATATGTCTGATTAAGCATGTGGTGCTGTCTAGTCCACGCTTGATACGCTTCAGACATATGTTGCAAATAGCAACGGTGTGATCTGCTGCACACGTCTCAAAAAAGGCCCACAGCAAAGAACTTTTGGAATAACGTGCGGAGTCACCACCTCGTTGAAGATGTGCCTCCTCCTCATCCGCCTCCTCTCTCCTATCAGGCACCCATGTAGAGTCAGTGAGCTCATCACCCCTTCCCTGCTCGTCACTGGAGCAAACCTGGCAGTATGCTGCAGCTGGGGGAACATGACTGCCAGTTTGTTATCCTTCTTGGGCAACCCCTCTCTCTGGGCTCACGTTACTGCCTTCCTCAAGCTGGGTACCATCATCCGAGCTTTCAAAACACTGCGCATCCTCCTGCAGCATGTACCTGACACTGTGGTCGAACAGTTTGGGGGAATCCTCTGGTGGGGCTAGGGAAGGAGTAACTGATGATGACCTAGAGTCCAAGGAATAGGCCGATTTGGCACCTGCATTGGCAGCCAAGGTAGCCTGTGTGACAGAGGATGAGGAGGATGAGGACAGCTTGGTCATCCACTCTACCAACTCTTCGGCATGTTGTGGCTCAACACGGCCAGCTGCCAAGAAAAAGGACAAGTGTGCCCCACGGCCACGTGCTGATGAGGATGCACCGTGTCCATGACCAGCACTGTTGCCTCTAGACACAGAGCCTGCTTGCCCTCTTTTATTGACCTGTGACTGTCTGCCTCTCCTTGTTGGCCTTCCAGACATACTGTCTTTGATGTATTGGAATAGGTACGCAAGGAATGGCCTGCAGTGAGATGTAGCTGCACAAAGCTGGGATGTATATATATATACTGATTATACTGCAGCTAGCTGAATCGCCTGCCGGCCTGCAGTATTATTAGGAAGAAAACAACAGGAATTGTCTGCAGTGAGCTTTAGCTGCACACTGTGCCCAGTATACAGTACACTAATATACTGCATCTAGCTGAATCAACTGCCTGCCTGTGGTATTATTAGGAAGAGAACACCACCAATTATCTGCAGTTAGCTTTAGTTGCACACTGTGCACAGGTTATAGCACACTGACTGAAAATACTGCAGCTGCCTGCCTGTGGTATTATTAGGAAGAGAACACCAGCAATTGTCTGCAGTTAGCTTTAGTTGCACACTGTGCACAGGATACAGTACACTGACTGAAAATACTGCAGCTGCCTGAGGTATTATTAGGAAGAGAACACCAGCAATTGTCTGCAGTTAGCTTTAGTTGCACACTGTACACAGGATACAGTACACTGAAAATACTGCAACTGCCTGCCTGTGATATTATTAGGAAGAGAACACCAGCAATTGTCTGCAGTTAGGTTTAGTTGCACACTGTGCACAGGATACAGTACACTGACTGAAAATACTGCAGCTGCCTGCCTGAGGTATTATTAGGAAGAGAACACCAGTAATTGTCTGCAGTTAGCTTTAGTTGCAGACTGTGCACAGGATACAGTACACTGAAAATACTGCAACTGCCTGCCTGTGGTATTATTAGGAAGAGAACACCAGCAATTGTCTGCAGTTAGCTTTAGTTGCACACTGTGCAAAGGATACAGTACACTGACTGAAAATACTGAAGCTGCCTGCCTGTGGTATTATTAGGAAAAGAACACCAGCAATTGTCTGCAGTTAGCTTTAGTTGCACACTGTGCACAGGATACAGTACACTGACTGAAAATACTGCAGCTGCCTGCCTGTGGTATTATTAGAAAGAGAACATCAGCAATTGTCTGCAGTTAGCTTTAGTTGCACACTGTGCACAGGATACAGTACACTGACTGAAAATACTGCAGCTGCTTGCCTGTGGTATTATTAGGAAGAGAACACCAGCAATTGTCTGCAGTTAGTTTTAGTTGCACACTGTGCACATGATACAGTACACTGACTGAAAATACTGCAGCTGCCTGCCTGTGGTATTATTAGGAAGAGAACACCAGCAATTGTCTGCAGTTAGCTTTAGTTGCACACTGTGCACAGGATACATACACTGACTGAAAATACTGCAGCTGCCTGCCTGTGGTATTATTAGGCAGAGAACACCAGCAAGTGTCTGTAGTTACCTTTAGTTGCACACTGTGCACAGGATACAGTACACTGACTGAAAATACTGCAGCTGCCTGCCTGAGGTATTATTAGGAAGATAACACCAGCAATTGTCTGCAGTTAGCTTTAGTTGCACACTGTGCACAGGATACAGTACACTTCCAGGCGGCCCTATATAGTGTGGGGCGTGTACTAAATCCCCTGAGGCATAATTGGCCAAAGCCACCCTGCCTTTGGCCAATTATGGCCCTCCGTTCTAACCACGCTGTGATTGGCCAAAGCATGCGGGTCATAGTGCATACTTGGCCAATCATCAGCCAGCAATGCACTGCGATGCCACAGTGAATTATGGGCTGTGACACGCCACTCGAATTTGGCGGGAACGGTCCATAATGTTTGTAATTCGACAAACGGTCGAACGGCCGATGTTCGAGTCGAACTTACGTCCGACTCTAACTTGAAGCTCATCCCTACTTCTGAAATGAGACACCTGACGATGACACTGGAGATTGCTCAGAGAGAACATGGTTCTGCCATGGTGTTTTGTCTGAGAATTCTCCAATAAAGTCTCCTGTGGATGATACCAGTGGTGTGCCACCCACCTTTTCAACTGGCATAGACTAGTGTTATTCTCATAATAATTATAAGCAGATTTCCAGAGTACCCCCCCCCCTTACATCAAATGTCAAGAGCTCCCCCCCACTATCAGAAGTTGTGTCCCCCACCCTCCCTTATATCACGTTGCACCCCCTTTACCTTGTGCTGCTTCAGAGTAGAAGCTGAGGGCAGAGCTGCAGAAGAGGTGGGAGGGGGACACATGAGGGCCGCATTTGGTCCACAATCCTTGTGTTTGGCACATGTGAAGTACAATAAGCGATATGCCTGAACCATTTGGCATTATGTACACAGCCATCTAGGGGAAGATATTTCTGACTTGCCACATTGGGTCACATGACCAGCCCACTTCATTGGGCAGGATATTTAAGATTAGAGCTCAAGGTCTCTTCCTCTTTACCCTTGGTATCTGGTCATCTTTGGCAATACACACAAGTGAATTATACAGGTAATTGTGCTGCTTATATTTATAACTTTTTGAAGGGAATGCACTCTGGGATTTTCTTTTATGCTCTAAAAGCTCAGTGTATAGATTTACACAGAAAACACAATTTGGTGGTAAAAGATAAATATTTTTTTTTGCACTTCCCTTGCAAACAATTATTCTTTTCATAAGAGCTAACTTTTGTTATATATTTTTTCTTTCTGTTACTGTTACTTTTGTGTATTCCTTCATCTTTCATGTGGCGGCCAGCCAGGGCATTCCTTGATCCAAGGGTCAACCTTGTTTTTAACATTATGGCAGACTAACCTTTTGTATGTCCAGTAAGCTATGGCCTTGTTGAGCATTTTCACTACATAATTTAAAGTAATCATTCATATTTGTGTATGATTTATCTGAAAGTTTGCACATTGTATTACAGACATATGATCACTTCTACTCCTGAAGAAGATATATTATTGAAATATGCTGGGCTATCTCGCCTATGACTACCAGAGAATGTACGGGATTTCGAGTGATTTAAATATTTGAGCCATACAATGACAGAAGTAATCTCTCTATAAATTTGTCAACCTTGCTAATTTTATTTGTACGTTTGCAATGCTTCTGCAATAAAGTTACTTTGTTTTACTTCTACATATTGTGGTCAAAGCGGGGGGGCCTTGAAAGCCCTTTTGTACAAATATTGGAGGTCTAAAATTGGGTTGGATTCACTTTCTGTGTCTTATTGAAGAGTTAAGCTGCCTGTCGATGGTGTAAAGTCAACACATGACCATACTGTTCAGACCTACTGGATCTAAGGAGGTATGTTAAACGGATCAAAAGAAGCACAGGAGCAGCAATTCACACTGGAGCAGCTGCTGAGACATGTGAACCCGCTCCATAGAGAGCCAGTTACAATCTCCTGCTATGCAAATTGGATGAGGGAAAAATCTGCATTAGATTCACAATAGTGTGAACCCAGCCTAAAACGGCATTTGAAACAGAACACCAGTCCCATCTTCCTTGCACCTAATTTTTTTGCAGGATTTTAGCTTTTCCATACAAGAGCCAACTATCACTTCCTGATGACTTCTCTCTAGAATAAGTGGGTATGAGACTTTCATTAGCGGCTTAAGGACTGCCCCACATATATATATTGCGGCAGGGCGGCCCTTTTACCTGTATGTGATTCCCGTGAACGGCTTTTCCGGCACGCGCGCGGGCCGCCGGAGCTCCGCTCCTGCTGTGATTGGACACAGCGGGAGTCAATCAACGGGTCCGGCAGTAGAGAGGCCGCAAAGTAAAATGAAGATCTCATGTTTCTGCTAGGCAGAAACATGGATCTCTGTTTTCCTTTAGTCAAAGCACTCCCCCTACAGTTAGAAAGCACACAGAGGGAGCATAGTTAACCCTTTGATTGCTGCCATTACTAGTAAAAAAATAAATACATAAATAAAATGTCCCTAAATCTATTCCATAGTTTGTAGATGCTATAACATTTGCGCAAACCAATCAATATATGCTTATTGGGAATTTTTTTTTATCAAAAATATGTAGCAGAATACATATTGGCCTCATTTTATGAAGAAATTTGATTTTATTATTTTTTTTTTTTTTGGAAGTGTTTTATAGTAAAAAATATTGTTTTTTTTTTCAAAATTGTTGCTCTTTTTTTTGTTTATAGTGCAAAAAATAAAAAACTCAGAGGTGATCAAATACCACCAAAAGAAAGCTCTATCTGTGGGAAAAAAAGAACATACATTTTATTTGGGTACAGTGTTGCATAACCGCACAATTGTCAGTTAAAGTAACGTAGAGTCGTATCGCAAAAAATGGCCTGGTCAGGAAGGGGGTAAAACCTTCGGGAGATGAAGTGGTTAGACAAAAAGCAATTTGATACCGTGAATACATTTAATAAATCGGCATTGAACAGTGCATGCAAGGCATTTGTTTTCCATTTCATCTGACTGACCACCCTGCACATAATATGAGCAAGAACCACAGTATTGTCACATTAAAGCATAAATAAATCTGATTCATTTTTGGGTTAACTCTATTAGATATAAATTATTGACTCTATTTAATTACAGTGTAAGTAATTAAGTGCCCTTTAAATGTGTTGTTCACTATTGTCCACTCATTCAGCTATTTTCTATAAACTTTCACAAAGCAAAGAGTAATATATATAATTATCCATATTAGAACGGCCGCTGAACACACTATTGCTACTATCACAGAAGAATTAAGTTCCTCAGCAGGTTCATGTTCATTTGGTGGTTCAGTATGGTTTGCTCCCTCTGGTGTGGTTGCTGCCTGGGCAATAGTTGATATGTCTGATTTCTGAAAGGCGTCATTAATAGCAACTAATGCAAAAAATAGAATTGTTCCATTTGAAATAGGTTCATTTTGTGGTACAAATGAAAATGATTCCCTTGATCCAGCTAACTGTGGGTTGACACTGGTCATGTTAACCTTATATGATCCATAAAAGTTGTCTCTTAAATCTTTAGGGCTTTGGCTCATTCTTAAATCATACTCTGAAGCTGAAATGAAAAGATAACCAGGTTAGGTTCTAAAATCAATTCACCAAAAATATTATTTCACATTTATACATTTAAAGCCAAATCATGGGCAAATATTTTTTTTTCACTTTTGGACAGAGTGGGGAAAGGTTATAATCTCTGACAGGGTTTTTCTGTTGTTTGTGTGCTTACTACAGAGATTTCTCATTCATTTTTGCTCTCCAATTTTTTGCAGTGGAAAAGAATTAGGCCTTCTGTCAGAGATTTCAACTATTTTCATGGGTTAGATTCTGTGTGCCAGAGTATGGCAAGAGTCAGTGGAACAGGGGGGGGGGGGGAATTCATTAAGCAGGGCACAGGAATAAAACACTGTAGAAGTCTTCCCTACTCTACACAAAGTTAAAAAGTTGTGGTTGGAGGTAAGCCCCAGCACAGTGCAGAAGCCAATTCTTCTTTCTTAAGATCCCACATGAAGGCCCAGGGACGTTACCGTCACTTATGTACCATGGGCAAAAACTGAGGTGTAAAGTAAATATAGTTATTTTATCTTTCTACTAATGTTTAATTTATTTTGTCTGTTGACGCAGTGTTTTTACATAGGGTGGGGGGTTTAAAAGATAGGGGGACCTTTCATTTCCATGCAAGGTGTGATTTAAAGTGAACCTCTGTCCAAACTATGTATTTATATATTCTGAGCAAGCAGTAAAAACACCTTAAAATAAGCTCTAATTTACCTCTAGCTATAGGCATTGTGCTGAAATTCACCTTCAAAGTTCACAACAGAGGTACTGAAATCTTAGATATTACCCCATTACTTTTGATTGCACCAACCCAATAATGCTAATACACAGAGGGTGCACCTAAGCTGTTAAAAAACAAATACATGTCAACCTTTGGGTCTTTGTTGTAATCTGTGGGGATCTTTGAGAATTAATTCTTTCTACAATCAGCTAGAGACATAAGAGATTTAAGATCCGCATTGCTACTTGTTTAGAACTCATAAATAATGTAATGTCCGATAGTCCGGGCAGAGGTATGCTTTCATTAATATTTGTTTGTATAGGATTAACACATTTGTGCCAGAGACTGTTGGAATACAGTGGCCAGACAGTGGGGATTCATCCATGTTAGCTTCAGTCTTTTAAGGCAGTAAGTGATTGGATAGTTCCCAAAGATAGATAGAAATTTATTTATAATTGCTATTTTAACAGTGTTAAAGGAGTTGTAAACCTTCAGTTTTTTAACTTTTAGAATGCATCGAGGTGAAAAACCTCCTGTAATGCTGCAGCCCCCCCTCCCCCTGAGCCCCCGTTTTACTTACCTGAACCCCCTCTATCACGTCCCGGGGACGAGCACACCAGCAAAAGCTGGTGTCTCGGGTCCTGATTGAATAGATTGATAGCAGCGCAGCCATTGGCTTCCACCGCTGTCAATCAAATCCAATGACGGGCGCCGGGGCCAAGTCATACATTCGGCTTCTATGGACGCCGAATGAATGACTCGGGAGTGCGCCCGCAAGGTAACCCCCCGGGAGAGCGCTTTTCCTAGGGGGTTATCTAATGTGGGGAGGAGCCATGAGAGTCGCCGAGAGACCCCAGAAGAGGATGTTCGGGGCCACTCTGTGCAAAACGAGCTGCACAGTGGAGGTAAGTATGATATGTTTGTTATTTAAAAAAAAAACAACAAAAAACGAAGCTTTAGTGTCATACCTGATGTCTGAGATATAAAATGTCAGATGTCTATTTTTATGGTTTTAGAATAATATGATAGCCTTGGAAATAGGATCTGTTAGATAAATCAAAGTTGTTTTTAAACTGTGGCAGAAGTAATTGACAAAATACCTATTATAGTAGATGAATTCCTAACAAAAGACTCTCTATCAAGGATTGAAGATATTGTAACAATGTGAATTTGTGTGTTATATTTTTAATGCAAAGTAAAACACATTTTAAAGCAAATAAACAACTTACCTGTTCCTTCATCCAAAACATTACCAGTGGCTGTCCAGAACAGGTTGATACGCCCCTTTTCTATTTTAGCCTCTAAATCTGATATCTTTTCAGGTTTAAAGATATTTTGCTTCTGATATAATGAGGCATTAGTCACCTCAAATGCTCCACCCGAAGCTGTTCTAATGAATGCCCCCAGATTGAGACCATCATCATCATCATCAACTGTTACCCTTGATGGATGCAAAGTGATTTTACCTGCAATTTCAATATATGTTAGAAAATAGAAATAATGCTATATTGTGATATTTATAGGCATTCAACTTCATAATTAATTTTACTGAAAATAATTTTCAGCTACTGATTTTGTTTATTCTAAATAACACTAAGTAGAAATGAGAAAAAAAATAATCAATTTTTTTCAAATTTGATCAGTTCATATGTGGATGTAGCACCCTCTTAGTTAGGTTACTAGAATATTAGGTAAATTTAGTTCTTTTTAGCTCCTCTGTAATTATTGGAGCAGTTGTTGATTTCTTTTGGCTGTTTTGGATCTGATTGCTCTTCCCTGTCTTCTAAAAAGTTGTGGAACATAGGAGTAGAGCAAGGTAAATGGGCAGCATAAATATTTATTGTGCTACAGCCAATCCCTGAGGAGGTGTGAGCAGAAGGTGGCTAAGGAGCACGTAAACAGTCCAAGCTTTAGAAACAGCAGTGTCTTTCTGTTAAAGAAATTCCACCACTACCACAAGCTGTTCTGCTGTTTCAAGCTGCTGTTCATCAAGGTCCCGGTTACCTGGTTATGGAAGAGCTGGGAGGGCCTACACCAGAAAGTTCTTCGGACACCCTGAGACTTCACCTAAGGATACAGTCTGCAGAGCCTCAGTGGAAGGCACCCGGAGGAGCTGAAGGACACAGCTGCTCCCCTGCCCTTGTGAGCTGAGTACTGCTTTACTGCAAGATCCTGCTGATTGTGTACTATTGGGATTGCTGAGACATGTAAATCCTCTGCTGAGAGGTACATACCGACAAGTCCCCTTTAGTTTTATGGTAAGACTTTACTCCAAGTTTGGGCTAAGTACTTCCTCTCTTCAGAGGCTCATACAGTTAGTCTCTCTCTCTCTTTCTTGGGAGAAGAGTCCACTGAACTGGAGTCAAGTACTTCCCTTGCTGAGGAGTACATACCTCTGGTGTCTATTAGTCTCTCATGGGAGGATTATATTCTGAGCTGGGAAGAAGATCTGTTCCTGAAGTTTGCACTATAGAGAAGTGTGTCCTTTTGTTTTTGTTCGTGGACTTGGGGCATCCCATACTACCCTACACTCCCTCAAAGTTATTCAACAATAAAATCACAAAAAGACATCCCCTAGGCTGATTTCTGTGTCAGTGTGCCTGGGCTGTGCTCTGTGTGTGCTGGCAGCCTCTGCGCTAGTGAGGGAGAACTCCAGTCATCATCATCATATGTGCTGCTGCTATCAGGAAGATTGTAGTGACTGTGCTTTAATCAACATGAACCAGTGGTCCTCATGGGGGTGTGCTACATATATATGAGAAAATACATAATAACCAGTATAAATGCTATTATCCTGACAACATAAAACTAAGGTTTAGGATATTAGGTTTTGTTGATACTGACAAAACTTTTTCAGATAACTAATAAATATTTAAAAGGTAACTTAAACTTGTTTTTCTTTTAAAAGATTGTTCAGGTGACCATTTGCAGTGTACTGCAATCTGTGCAGGACCAGAGCAGTGGGTGGCAAAAACCAGCAGCTCAAAGTCAATACCTTTAACATCACTATACCTTTTCCCAGACTTTAACACCCAGAAGTCATTGCTGCAGCTTTTTTTTACTGCCATAGGCAGGAATTGCCCCATTTCAAGGTCTACATGGGGATAATAGCATCCATGCTGTGTGCCATTGTGTCAGCTTTGCTTTCACAGTGGAGGGATGACAATGCAAATCCCTTCTTTATACTGCAAGAGCAAGATGTGCAAAACACAAAAAGACAGTAAGTCGAAATGTAATTAATGTCAAAATCCAAAAACTCTATTAATGTTATGTAGCATCCTCTAGTGTGCTACAAGTTTTGACTCCTAGTTAACTTGTGACTCTTAATTGGGTCATGAGTTTACTGCAGGTCAGGCTGGATGACTCATGCAGGAAGGTTTTTGGTGTTTTCCCCAGATTCTAGAAGTTTGGAATAATTTCCAAAAGTTAGTGGGCAGAAGCCAGGAGGGTTGATCTGCTGACTTAGGGGAACGTGGCCAATTCCCAGGCAGTGGGACTGAATCAGAACAGCAGAGGAGTGGAAGATGTTGTGCTGAGGAGACTGTCGGTGACCTTAGAGGGAAAGCCCTGGTCTGGGAGCTAGAGCTCAGGCTGGCTTGAGAGGTTCCTGACAGCAGTACGGTTTGAAGGGAATCTTGCCTGAGAAGCAGCGGGAGCAAGCAGAACAGTGTGAGTATATCAGCACACTCAGGGACTCAGGGACAAGGAGAAAGACTGCCACATGTAGCAAGCCTTTCTGGAAGACAGTATTGTGCTTAAATCTTTCCTTTCCCTTGCCCTGGGAGATCTTCAGAGCAGCCAGGTGGACTGGTGAAGAAGCAGCGAGGTGGGCTGGTAGTTCCTGCAGTTAGTAGAGCTGTGATCAGTGTCTACAGTGGAGTTGGAAAAACTCAGGTATGCAGCCTACAACACTTTGTGCTACTTTCTAAGGGATTGAGAGTTCCTAGTCTTTAAGGGGCTTTTGCATCTTTAATCATCAGTGACTGTCAGTATTTAGGAGGAAGACAGTCCTGGAGCGTATACATAGAGAGTAAGTTGTCCCTGGTTTTGTTGCAATAAAGCTGGGCATCCCATAATTCCATTCCTCCACCCAAGTTATTATCTCTAATATACAACAAAAACCAAGCTCAAAGACTGTTCCTTATGTCTGGATGAAGGTGGGAAATGCTTGTTGCCTGGCTGTGCAGGAGCGGGGATCCCAGTCATCTGCAACCCCTGCCGGGTTAGTGCTACAGTTAGAAGGTGATTGAGCTGCTATATATTTATATTTCATTTTAGTGTTTTACACACACACTTTAAAATTTTCTAGCTCCATAGTGGCCAAGACATACATAAAATGCTAGGCTATGGTTTATAATCACAGGCTGGGCAAACATTAGCCTAATAACCTGAGTTTGGCCCTTCCCTTGTGTGTTTCAAGAGGAGAAGTTTACAAATGCTTTGTAGCAGGGAGTAATAGTATCTGCAGAATATTTACACATGTTTTACACATACTTGCATGGCCTCTTTAAAGTTGTATATCCCCTAGTTTGCTGATCACAATTAAATAAAAAAGCACCAGTACCACTGGTTTTAATTCTCTACAGGACATTAGCAAGTCAACAACCTTTTCATGTCTTTATTGATTGATAAATGGGAAGCCAATAACACTTTTAGGTTTAAAATAAGCAATATGATGGAAGATTGTGCCAAACCAAAACATACACACTATATAAAAAGTATGCAGCAGTGTCAGACATATTATTTGTGCAGACCTTGCAGCAGCACAAGGGCCCTTTGGGACTTAGTGGCTCACTTATGCCCCGTACACACGGTCGGACTTTGTTCGGACATTCCGACAACAAAATCCTAGGATTTTTTCCGACGGATGTTGGCTCAAACTTGTTTTGCCTACACACGGTCGCACAAAGTTGTCGGAATTTCCGATCGACAACCACGCGGTCACGTACACCACGTACGATGAGACTAGAAAAGGCCGGTTCAGAACCAAGCGCGGCACCCTTTGGGCTCCTTTTGCTAATCTCGTGTTAGTAAAAGTTTGGTGAGAGACGATTCGCGCTTTTTCAGACTCGTGGCTTTCAGATCGTTTTCTGCCGTTCAGTTTGTGCTTGTGGGTTTGTATTTGCTCTTCAGTGCGTGCAGTCAGTTCGTATCGGAGTTTTCTGTGCGATCTTGTCCGCTCGTTGCTGTTTTTCAGGTCGCTCTTCACAGGCCTTGCTGTTCTTCAGTGCGTTCTGTTACTTCGTTCTGAGCAGCCGACCGTTTTCTAGCCATGTTTCGTATGCGTACTCCTCGTACAGTTCGTGCTGTGCGGGGGCTTGGTGTTGGGGTCCTGACCTTGACACAAGTCCAGTCCATGAACAGGGTGGGGAGGAGTTCATGGACCAAGAATTGGTTGCTTCAGCGTGACCAGTTCTGTCATATGCCTTTGCTCCGTGAGATCCGTGAGAATAATCCTGATGATTTCAGGAACTTTCTCAGGATGACGGACCCCGTGTTTCACCGTTTGTTGGCTTCGCTGACCCCCTATATTAGCAGGCAGGATACCTGCATGAGGCAAGCCATCACTCCGGAGCAGAGGTTGGTCGCTACCCTGCGGTATTTGGCCACAGGGAGAAGCCTACAGGACCTCAAGTTCTCGACAGGCATCTCCCCCCAGGCTCTTCTTTGTGGACATTTACTGCTTGTGTTTGTTTGAGCTGACCCTGACAGAAATGTGTGGAGTGCAGAAAATGTCGTGATTGTGTAACCTTATACAAAGCACTGTTGGCTGTTATTTACTAAATGCAAACACACTTTTCACTACAAGTACACTTGCAACTGCACTGAAACTGCACTTGTAGTGCAAAGTGGATTTCCCCTTAGGAAATTACCCCCATTTTCTCATAAAACAACAATTACATCACCCCAAAAGTGTTGTAGCGTTGAGATAATAATCCACACATTCTTGATGAGCAATCTTTTTAATACCTGCACAATCACATGTGCATTTACCAAAGGTTTTTCTGACAAACCAACATGTTTGTTGTATAACAATTTTTGTGGTGTCATTATCCAAAATCAAAATGTGCATTTTATAGAAAACAGGCCTGTGTAAAACCCACAAGAAAGACACAAATCTTGATCTTACAAAGTTCACATTTGGTAGAACTTGAAGGCAATATCAGACATGAGTATTTAGGAACTGTGTTTGATATTGCGTTCAGATGGGGGGAAATCACCCCTGGAAAAGCCAAATTTGGAAGATGCACACAAATTTCTCAATGTCAACATGTGCTATCTGCCATCAGGGGGGATCAAGGGACGTGTTTTGGGGGAGAAAGCCCTTCCTCACCGCTACTTTATAATTGAGGAAGGGGTTGCACCCCCAAAACGCGTCCATTGATCTCCCGTGATGGCAGATAGCACATGTTGACACATTGTGTGCATCCTCAAAATTTGGCTTTGTGCAAAATCACAAAAACATTTAGCACATTGTAGCAGACAAAAGAAGAAAGTGATTTGGAGGGGCTTTAAACTCGCCCCAAAACATCAATGATGTTTTTATATTTGGGAATAACATCATTGATGTTTTGCTTGATGTTTTCCAATTGTAAATTACACCCCATGATCTCCCCGATCAGGATCTGGGCACTTTCGGATGTGAAAGGATCTGGATCCACAACCTCACGATCACCTAAAAAGAGAGGAAACACAAAATAAATTAGGTTAAAAAAAATGCCGCCATCCATCTCTTATCTGAGCCTGTGGTCGCAGACACTCACCTGTTGTGGTGACTAGTTCCACCACGTTTTCCTCCTCCTGCTCATCTTGTGTTGGGTGGATTTCCCCTTCTTCCAGGGGGGGGGGGCTCTGTTCTCCTCGGATGAGGGGTGTCCTCCGAGTCTTTTCTCCCCTATGTAAAACAAAAATGGTATAATTAGCACACAGATATTTGATGGCAGAACTATAAAGATGAAACATTGCTTGGAAGTGGGGTACAATTGTCTATTTTAGCAGAGTTCCAAGATGTAGCTTTTTTAGTGTCCTTTGTCAAGCTGCAATACTTTACCTGTTTGGTAAAAGCTTCACAGATGTAGCCCCCCCTATAGTATACACTGAAGCACCTGTGTGGCCCCCTAATAAAAATGGTGTTCTTGTGTCCCACACTAGTGCTCCAGTGTCCAGATGTGAAAACAGCTGCTCAGTGTCCTCTCCTTACACACAATCTAGTTTGCATTTCATTCTAGTAACAAAGCCATCTACACAACCCAATTCTTTGAAGACAAGTATAGGGCCTCAAAATGGTGGCCAAATGCATATGGGCTAAACAATGGTATTTTATAGTCCGAAAAAAAAATGTGTGATCCGAACGAATAATGTGCCCATGAACATGAAAGTTGCCATTTTAAACTGTACAACAGTTCCTAAAAGCACATGGAGCAGCACGAACGTAATAAACATAAAGAATAGGAACACAGCACAACTACTTACTTTTTTGCAGCACTCTCCGGATCTTTATGTACTGCTCATGTTCTCGTAATTTCAGGTCCGACCACAGCTTCCTGAGCTGATCTTTCGATCGTCGTACCCCGAATTTCCGGTGCAGACTCCTGACCACTTTCGCCATGATCTTGGCCTTTCTGACATTGGGGTTGGGGTAAGGCCCATACTTTCCATCATAGTCGGCCTTCTTCAGGATGTCCACCATCTCCAACATCTCCCCAAAGGACATATTTGAGTCCTTTAATCTCCTTCTGGATCGGGACGTTTCAGGCTCCGGCCTTTCCTCCCCCTCCTCCTCGTTGCTGTACTTAGCACGATCCTGCTGTCTATCCGCCATGTGCTCTTCCTCCACTGCGCCGAACGAAAAGGGGTGGGGATTAGAATAGAAAGAACGTCAGGGGCGGGCGGAGTTATACGCATGCGCAGTGTGTATAAATCGTAACGCGCGCGTCTTACGTACGATCTGTGAGCGGAGGAAGGAGCATCGGAGATGCCGATCGTGCTAACGAAGGTAGGATCTAAACTTGGGCCTATACTGCTTCGAAATGGAAGCCTATATTGTAACAAGATTAGGGGAGTTTGGCCTGACATTAGGGTTTGTCTTGTGTTGTGTCTTGCAGAGAAAATGGATGGGTTCAACGACCACAATTTCCTGCCCCTGTTTATTGACAAGTACAGAGAGCTGCCCTGTCTGTGGCAGGTGAGACACCCCCACTATAACCACAAACAGAAGAGGCAGGCAGCGCTGGAGAAACTGCTGGAGTTGGTGAAGCCGGTGGTCCCCACAGCAACCATCCCCTATTTGAAAGCTAAAATTGGTGGCCTGAGGAGCACTTATCTTAGGGAGCGCAAGAAGGTCACGGATTCCCTGAGGTCCGGAGCTGCAGCAGATGACATTTATGTCCCCAGGCTGTGGTACTATGAGAGACTGCGATTTCTGTCAGACCACACTGAAGTCAGGGAATCCCTCTCCACTCTTCCTTCCACTCTTCCTTCCATACCAGCTGAGGCTTCTGATGTCCAACCTGGGCCTTCCAGCCAGGAAGAAGTGGAGGAGCCCAGCTTGAGTCAGGTATAGCATTCTTCTACAGATTTCTGGTCAATAAATAAATGATGTTTACTAGATGTTATTATTGAACACTAATTGCTGCTTGAAAAAAGTGTTTTACATATCAATAGACAGTAGTGGGCACCCAAAATTGGGACAAGAATGCAAAATGCTGGGCTCAGAAGTATAGTCTGTTATATTTGTTAACATTGAATTTGCAGCAGTCAGGAGGTGAAAATTGTGTGTGATTTATGAAAACAATACTAAAACTA
Organism: Aquarana catesbeiana; assembly: GCF_042186555.1. Classification (NCBI taxonomy): domain Eukaryota; kingdom Metazoa; phylum Chordata; class Amphibia; order Anura; family Ranidae; genus Aquarana; species Aquarana catesbeiana. Next base: position 253,749,290 of record NC_133330.1, read on the forward strand.
TGTCCCTTTTTCATACACAGGAAGACCTCAGCCAGGAGGAGGCTGTGGAATGTGGCAGTCAGGAGGAGGCGGGGATTATTAGTGTCAGCCAGGAGGAGGCGGGGATTAGTGGCAGCCAGGAGGAGGCGGGGCTAAGTGTCAGCCAAGAGAAGCCAGGGACCAGTCGCAGCCTGACTGAGTCTCAGGTCCCTCCCCTCCGCCTGCCATATAAAAGGCCCAGGAAGGCCACTCCCAGTCCTGTGCAGGATTCAGCGTACAGGCTGATCCAGGAGGCTTCGGCATCCCTCAGAGCCTTCCCCAGTCCTGAAGAGGCCTTTGCCTGCATGGCTGCCACCAAATTGCAGGGCATGCAGGAGGGCCAACCCAAGATTTCTGAGGACCTGATTTATAAAGTCCTACGTAAGGGGGAGAGTGGGGAACTGAAACACAAGACGGATGTCATGGAGAGGGACGATCCTCCTCCTCCTCCTCCTCCTCCTGCTGCCACAACTCCACCACCACAGCCAAAGCCTGTAAGGAAGCGTGGAAGGAAGACCAAAGAGTGATGGCCCTGGGTTCAGTCTGGTCTGACAAAAGCTGCAGTCTCTTGTATGACCACAGCCTGGGGACACAGATGTCATCTGCTGCTTTCCGGATCTCTGGGACTTCTGGACCAGACGGCCCTCCCTTAGATAAGGACTCCTCAGGCCACCAATTTTGCTTTTAAATAATTGATCTCTGCCCCGGGGGTCCAAGGCTTCGCCCACTTCTGCAGTTTCTCCAGCGTTGCCTCCCTCTTTGTTTATAGTTGTGACCCCTTAATAAAATATTTTTTGGTAAATTCTACTCTCCTGTGTGTGTTTTCATCCAAAAAGGACAGTTTGTTGGTGACGATTCAGGTACATTTCTAAAGTACAATGTGAAATTAACAAGGGACAACAACACCAAACAATCTCCTACAGATTAAATAGAACAACATATCAATGGTGTTGTGGGAACTTGTCACAAAAAACACACAAACATTTTCGGGAGTACAAATCAAAATCACCAAAAAAATAAAAAATAAAAAGAGAAACACAAAAAAAGATTCTACATTAAAGTAAAAAAACAAAACAAAAAAAAATGTTGTCAGATGTGAGAAATCAAAATATATTGAGGGAATCCCGATAAATAGTAACGAAAAAACTTTGTGAGAAGTGTGTGTGAATATGAGCATCAAAACGACTTAATTCTTGTCACATTATAAAGAAGAAGAGAGTGTGCTGTATTAAACCATTTTGAACATTGCAGCGTGACGAAAGTGCTTTATCCATTACGAACGCTAAGTTTACCAGAACGAGCTGTCCCGTGTCGGAATTTCTTCTGAGCATGCGTGGCACTTTGTGCGTCGGAACAGGCCACACACGGTCGGAATTGACGCGATCGGATTTTGTTGTCGGAAAATTTTATCTCCTGCTGTCCAACTTTGTGTGTCGGAAAATCCGATGGAAAATGTCCGATGGCGCCCACACACGGTCGGAATTTCCGACAACACGCTCCGATCGGACATTGTCCATCGGAAAATCCGACCGTGTGTACGGGGCATTATACTATATGTGTGCTGGGAAGGTTTCAGAACCTTTTCCCAATGTCATATAATCCTGGGCTTACTTCTCTTAGGCAGGGCAGCAAGAATTCTCCATGATGCCCTAACTCTTTACTTGGTTTATACCAAAGTGGTGTTGGGCAGAGAGAATTTCCTTCACTCCCCGCTTTACTGGCACTGATACATACGAAACACTTCTCTGATTTCCAATTGGCACTGGACTGGAACTAAAGGAGATGTTTGCTGTCTAAGCCCAAGCACATATTATGGACCATAAGGGAGTTAAGGATATCGCAAAGATATCTGCATGTGTCTGTCTAGCTCACCACATTGACTAAATGTTTGTGCTTGAATAGCAATTGAACAGGTGACCAAACAATACTCTCACACCAAGGCCAAGGAATAGGATGCAATTAGACCACACAAATGAAGTGAAGGTAATCTTACCATTTTCTATATAACCAGGAACATACTGCGCGTGACTTTGGCGCAATGTCAAACGGCTTTTACCCTCCATACCTTTAACTAGCACTTTTAGGCTATGTCTCCCATCAATCCTAAAAGCAGTAAAGTATTTTGAGTACACTCCATCATTCTTCACAATATCAGCACCTAAGACAAAAAAAGGGAAAAATATAAGAATTTCAGGGATAGTCCACAGAAAACTGATACTTAAGCTGTGGTTCGATAACAAAATTTTAGAGGGCTTTGACGCATCATTTAATAGTGTTATTTACCAAGGAAGTTTATGAGGAGACAGCACAGATTATGTAAACATAGGAAAGTGGATTAACAACCACTTTAATATTAGCCTTTGACTGTTTAAACCTATGATCAGTAATATCAAATTACACTTCGGTATCATTATGGTAGTTTATGTTCAGCAAAAGCAGTGGTCGAAAGGTATATAACAATGCATGCCTTCCAAACCTTGTCAAATCAAGCACCACATTAAGATATACCAATGAGCCACACAGGTGGGAACACCATGAAACAAACTTAGTTTGATAATAATTAACACTTGCATCTGAACTCCATTATGGAACTGTTATGCCGCATACACACGGTCGGAATTTTTTCCGACAACAAATGTTTGATGTGAGCTTGTTGTCGGAAATTCCGACCATGTGTAGGCTCCATTGGACATTTGCTGTTGGAATTTCCGACAACAAATGTTTGCGAGCTGGTTCTCAAATTTTCCGATATCAAAACTTGTTGTCGGAAATTCCGAGCGTGTGTACCCAATTCCGACACACAAAATTCCACGCTTACTCGGAATCAAGCTGAAGAGCTGCACTGGCTATTGAACTTAATTTTTCTCGGCTCGTCGTACATCACCGCGTTCTTGATGTTCGGAATTTCCGACAACATTTCTGCGACCGTGTGTATGCAAGACAAGTTTGAACCAACATCCGTCGGAAAAGAATCCACGGTTTTGTTGTCGGAATGTCCGATTGTGTGTACGCGGCATAACTGTTATTTTGTTCATTAACAGTTCAGTTAGTGATAGTGTTAGCCAACCAACCAACCACTTTTTCTCTGCATGAACTGGACAATTTTTAAATTCATGAACTGTATAATTGCTCTATTTATTTTCTGCAATACTCCTACTTTGATTCATGTCATACAAAATAATATTTTTTCAGCTACCTGCTCCATTATCCAGAAGCTCCAGAACAGTGGGTGCTCCAGACACGGGTTCAATAATCGCTGTGACGTTTGCTCCCTTCACTGGTAACATACCTTGACTCACTGACACATAAACCATCATTGGATAAGGGAAAACATTTTTATCTGTATTCATATGGGCTGTGACGGTAATTGGAGGCACATTTTCATCAGCTGCTTTTGAATTCACAATTAAACCTATGGATTGATTAATTGTCCAAGTGTTGCAGAGACTGTAATCCCATTGTCCCCTCTACAGAGAAAGAAAGACTAGAGTTATTTTATATTTCTGGAAGTGTTAGGTATACAGTATTAAAGGAGAGGTCCATTAACAACTCCATTAAGCAAGAATGAATGGATTGGGCCAAAGGCAATATAGGGTAAGTATTTTTTTTCCATGATCATGACTTATAGGCCTCCATGGATGATGAATATAACATTATTGTTTTATAAAATGTATAACATTATTGATTTATAAAAAAAACACAAGAAAGACATTGCATATGAACATTACCCTAGGTTATGTGGTTCATAAATAATGAGTTAAGAAAATCTTGTTTAAAAAAAAAAAAAAAAATCAATAATGTTATATTCATCATCCATGGGGGCCTATAGGTCCACGTCATATAGATATGCTGATTGTATATATAATTTCATATAGATATGTGGATTTTATACATTATTTTCCATTTGATTTTATATATAGTTTTTCTTATGCCACATATATGTATTGTCTGTCCTTACAAAGGAGAAATAGGGGAACCTAGAGTGTAATGGTAATTGCATAACATGGGTTTCTGACAGAGTCACATATGCCAATGCTACACACTCAGCTTCTTTCTTTGCTCTTTTATATATATATATATATATATATATATATATATATATATATATATATATATATATATTTATGTATGTGTATTTCATATATTCTATATTTGCACCATTGTGATTTTAGTAAAGTACTTGATTTTAGTTAGGACATAATTCCCAGTTTACACCACTAGATAAAGGCATCCTTAGCTCTGGACTAACAGCTTGACAAAGGAGCATGCCTGACCTGTCATCGCCAGTGCGCATGCTCAGAAACGCATTGCAGAACGTCTTGTAAAATCATCCCGCTTGCCGCTGTGCTCCAAGTAGCATTCCAGCCTTCGCTTCTGTATTCCCTTTACACATTGAGCCGACTCTTGGATCCAAATGAGCGGCTACACCACCATGAGTGTGGACTCAAAGGACTATCTTGATGCCTGTTTTTAACCTACAAAATGTGAGTTGATCCTACATTCCTTAAAGTCTACACACAGAAGCGCCTTTTGCTTTTCTTTTCTCTTCATGGTGTAGTAAAACCCTTTTGGGTTATGAGCCATCTCATGAAAAGAAATATAAAATACAAGTGCAGCGCTAGATAAATTCCACAAATAATGAATTGTATATAATAACAATTATACAATTGTAGAATTGTACAATTATATATAATAGCAACAAGTGCAATAGTGCCAATCAATAGAGGTGAAAATCAAGTGCAAATGAAATTAATAATCTAAAAGTCCATAAAAAATGAAACAAATAGATATTCAAGAGGGTCAATACAGGCTTAGTAGATCAATCAGAAGACAAAGAAACACTGTTGGAATCTCTTTAACTTCCTTCCAAGATAGCCGGTCAGCATTAGTGAAGAGCACCTAAACGGTAACATTCTTGGGAGACCGTCCATTTGCCATTAGCGAGGATATCAGTGCCTTATCGCTAATGGAAAATGGACAGTCTCCCGGGAATGTGCCGTTTAGGTGCTCTGCACTAATGCTGACTGGCTATCTTGGAAGGAAGTTAAAGAGATCCCAACAGTGTTTCTGTGTCTTCTGATTGATCTACTAAGCCTGTATTGACCCTCTTGAATAAGGGCGGTCGCAGGCTTTCTGGTAAGCCTCCACTGTTTATTCTTAGGTGACGGGCAGCACTGGTGGCGAAAGTCCAGACCAAGGGTCTCCCATTGAATATTTCCCATCTGGATGTCTTCATTCATTAACTATTTTTTTAAATTTTTTTCACGATTTTTTGTGGTTTTGTGTTTCAGCCATGCACTATCTATTTGTTTCATTTTTTATGGACTTTTAGATTATTAATTTCATTTGCACTTGATTTTCATCTCTATTGATTGGCACTATTGCACTTGTTGCTATTATAAATAATTGTACAATTCCACAATTTTATAATTGTTATTTTACACAATTCATTATTTGTGGCATTTATCTAGCGCTGCACTCGTATTTTATATTTCTATTTGTGTGCCCTCATATCGGGGTTATAGTGTTCAGCTGCAGGATATTCTTCAAAGTTTTTTTTATTGTTTTCATTAATTATTTTATATATTTTTTATATTTTTTCACTTCACGTATTTACGCACCTAGCGCAATTCTTTTTCTTTTTTATCCTTTTTTATTTATTACCTCATGAAAAGAGTAGAGCATGACTGCAGCCTCACTTTGCAGGTGGAAAACCAGGGGAATTGCTATTCTCTAGTTTTGAGGTCACTGGCTTCTGGCCTTTGCCAAGTGCCCTGGGCTCCAGGTATGCAGTTACTACCTTCAAAAGAGCTTTAGAGTGCTAACTGCTTTGGGTATAGCCCAGGCATGTCCAAAGTCCGGCCCATGGGCTAATTGCTGGCCCCTGTTTTGGTTTCATACGGCCCCACTGGTAATTTGTATAAATATATGTTTTGTGGCCTCTGACGAATCCACAAACACCGTTCCCGGATTCGTTCAGGGGGGCACAAAAGATATCTACTCTATTTATTGTTCCTCAGAGGGGACAGGGAGGGGGCGGGACTAGTCTCGTCAGATTACATACATGAGAATCTCCTGTCCTGTTTACTCGGCGGCCTCTGTAATAGGAAGTCCAGTCTCCTGGGCTGGCATTGGACATCTGTTCTATCATAGAAGGCGGGACTTTGTATAAAAGAGGCCTTCGAGTAAACAGGAGATTCTCCTGTATGTAACCGGTTGGCGCTCATCCCACCCCCCCCTGTTCCCTCCGAGGCTGCATATGGGCATAGATCAGGCTGCACTGATGGCAATGGTGAGGCTGCATTCATGTCAGCGGTGAGGCTGCATTCAGAGGCTGCATTCATGGCAATGGTGAGGCTGCATTCAGAGGCTGCATTTATGGCAATAGTGAGGTTGCAGATGGGCACTGATTAGGCTGCATTGAGGGGCACTGACCCTTATTTTGCTTCACAGTTCTTTTTTTGAAATTTAAGTTTTTTTTCCTGAAACTTCCCTCCGAAAGTGAAGGTGCGTGTTATATGCAGATAAATACGGTATATCCAAATAACACGCCCAAGCTCATCCTTAGTCCTGAGCGGCGCTCGGGGATTCGTTGGGGACCACAAAAGATATATATATCCAAATAGTGTAGGGCAGTGTATTAGTTAATTTGCATTTCATTTTAATGGTTTAAAGAATGTCAGGCAAAATGGTCGGCCCTCATGCATGTTCACTTCATCAAATCATTCAAATCTGGCACTCTTTGAAAAAAGTTTGGACACCCCTGGTCTAGCCACTTTAAGACCAGGATTTTTCTGGCACTTTTTGTTTTTCAAGCTTAAATTAGTATTTTTTTCTAGAAAATTACCTATAACCCTGAAACAGTATACATTTTTTTTTAGCAGAGACCTTAGGGTATAAAATGGCGATCATTGCAATTTTTTATGTTTCACGGTATTTGTGCAGCAGTTTTGCAAACGCAATTTTTGGAGGGAAAATACACTTGAATTATAAAGAAAAATTATAAAGAAAAAAACAAAACAATATAAACACCCCATTTTATTTGTAAAATGTGAAAGATGATGTTATGTCAAGTAAATAGATACCTAACATGTCACACTTTAAAATGTTTGTAGAATGGCGACAAACATAAAAATCTCCACAGGTTACGCTTTAAATATGTTTAAATGGTACCTGTTTAGAGTTACAGAGGAGGTCTAGCACTAGAATTATTGCTCTCACTCTAACATTTGCAGCGATACCTCACATGTGTGGTGCTAATACCGTTTACATATTTGTGCGCGACTTACGCATGCATTCGCTTCTGCGCGCAAGCACAGAGGGATGATCTTTTTCCTTTTTATTTTTACACTGTCCCTTCAAAAAAACATTTTTGAGCACTTTTATTCCTATTACAAGAAATGTAAACATCCCTTGTAATAGAAATAAGGGTGACAGGTCCTCTTTATGGAGAGATCTGGGGTCAAAAATACCCCAAATCTCTTATTTCCGTTAAAAGAGAAAAAAAATGTTTGCTATTTTGCTTTAAAAAAATAATAATAATTTACTTCCAGCCTGGACCAGAAGAGATGTCATGACGTTGCTCCGGTCCACCAAGGCCATAGAGTTGATCAAAGATGATCTACTCTTTGATTGCCTCTGGGACCAGCTGGCCACACCGGATCATTTCTTGGGCAAGCCGGGGAAAACTCGAGAGACACTGGTAAGCAGACAGGGGGGGAGTCCCCTCCTGCCGCTTCTAAAAGCACTCATGAGCCGCTCAGAATGGTTTTATGAGAAGGCCCGCCGTCGGCTGAAAAAAACAATACCGGGGTTATGACCGATATCTTCAGCCATAATCCCGGTAAACCACTTCAAAGTCACAATTTATATATATGTATTGAGGTCTTGAAGTGGCTAGGGGACTGTAGCTGCAGAGACCTACAATACTACTAACACAGAAATTATTGCATGCTGTTCATCTTCTAGTGTTAGACTTAAAATGCATTTTAAAAATACATACATTTTTAATTCTGCTAATATAGCAAAACAGCAGCTAGATAGACAGACAGACAGACAGACTATCTATCTATCTGTAACGGATCCCCATCGCACTCTGCTTGAGTGCTTCCGTCAGTATACAGCCTCCTCCAGTCTGAACATCAGATATTAAATATTACAGCCACATATTGTAACTAAAAACCAGGCGAGGCTAGCTCAGTTACACATCTTGAACATGGAAATACAGGCTTTTATACATTTGAGAAGAACATTCCCCCCTCCTGATCAGATTGTCCTAACAATACAACTGTAACCAAAAACATAAGTTAATATGAGCTAATTAAGTAACCATTTAACCAGCCCAGGTGACACAGAGGCCTGCAAAAAATGGAAACCATCAACTCACTATTATATAGGTGCTGCACCATCAGGTAGTCGTGCATAGCAGGTACAGCATCCCTAGAATTGCAGACTCACCAGTTATGGTGCGGTCTCCGAGACTAAAGCCCTGTACACACGACCGGTTTTGCCGTCGGAACAAACTCTGAAGGTTATTACGACAGAGTTCCGAAGGAAATTCCGCTCAAGCATACACACAGTCACACCAAATTCCAACTGTCCAGAACGCGGTGACGTACAACACGTACAACAGGACTAGAAAACGTAAGTTCAATAGCCAATAGCTTCCGTCTTGTACTTGCTTCAGAGCATGCGTAGTTTTTGGTGCGTCGGAACAGCATAGCGGTTTTTCCGATAGTAATTTGTTCCTTTGGAAAAATATAGAACATGTTCTCTATCTAAGTCCGTCTGAATTTTCAACAGAAAAGGTCAGATGGGACATACACACGGAATATACAATGAAAAGCTCCCATCGGACTCTTTCTGTCGGAAATTCCGCTCGTGTGTACGCGGCATTAGAACTCTAGCAAAAATATAGGTCCAGGGGAAAAGAGGACCCCCTGAGAAAGAAGTCACGGGCGGACCAAGCTGCTTGTTAAGGGAAATTTTGTTGCACAATTGTAGAAAAAAATACACTGAAAATACAAAAACTAGCCACCCACCACCCACACCTAGACTAATATAAAATAAGACAACGTTGTCTAATTGAAAGCAACTGCGTCACAACATGCATCAAGCACACACTATAGACTCCAAATTAGGTAATAATATAAGGTACAAAAGGTAGCAATTAGATAAGTACATAGATACCGGTGACAAGCACCATCAGAAAACGTGCATATATCGCCCCTAATAACCGTCGGGCCCCCGGCTGGGGGATATGGGGGTGTAAATATGGCAGGTCCCACACACTGGGTAGTTGACCCTATGAAGCCACTACCACTGAGTTTGGCTATATTTGACTATTGTCCAGCAGACAGGTGCACTGAAGAGGATGGCATGTAACCACTACCAATCAGTAGTATTTATCTTCAGCTTCAAGCCAAGCCATATTGGTAGAGATAGCCCAGTGAGAGGTTTAGAAAAAGAGCAGTGGTTTGAGGTTATCTACAGGTCAGGACAGGAGTAGTTATACAGTGATTTAGACAGTCAAAGGACCAATGGTCCGCTCACCCAACCATTTATGCAGGAGTCTCTAGTGTCCGTCAGGTATCCCAGGCATCTCCGTGAGAGCCCATCTGTGAGGGAGTCCTGTACTGTACAGATCCGGTCATCCAGGGTGCTCAGAAGTCAAACTGAAGTCCAGGGAACATCACTGTGTCAGTACCACTGGTGGCACTGTATCATAGTAAAGCCGTCTTAGCTCACCGTCCTGATTCCTCACATAGAAGTAACCCCCACTGTCCTCATAGTGTATGGTTCGATTGCGCTGACATGGCGCATCATCCGTGACGTATAGAGCGTCACTGCCATGGTGTCGTTGCCTTTCAGGGCAGACTTGTCATCTTTTAGCTCAGAAGACACAACACACATTATCATAAATATAAACACAGGACACCTTTACACAAAAGCAGGCGCTCCCAGAATTAGCAGGCTGTCCGGCTACAGAGGCCAAGGTGACCAGCTCTTTCAATTAACATGTATAGTTCAGAATCAAACAAACCAGGAATAGTCCTTGAATATTTGCTGGGAGATATTGTGAATAAATAATACTGTTCCATTTTAAGTAATCCAAGCCACATTCTTAATGTCCATTATTTTCTTGGTCAACCTGTTCCCCTAGTAGACACAGGAAGACTTACTCCGCGTACCCACGAGCGGACTTTACGGCAGACTTTTCAACTGACTTTCCGACGGACTTTCCGAATGAACGGATTTGCCTGCACACGATCAACCAAAGTCCGATGGATTCGTACGTGATGACGTATGACCGAAATAAAACAAGGAAGTTCATAGCCAGTAGCCAATAGCTGCCCTAGCGTCGGTTTTTGTCCATCAGACTAGCATACAGACGAGCGGACTTTTCGACCAGACTCGAGTGCGTCAGAAAGATTTGAAACATGTTTCATTTCTAGGTCCGTCGAACTTTTGGGAAAAAAAAGTCCACTGGAGCCCACACACGATCGAATTGTCCGACGGACTCCGGTCCGTCAGACCAAGTATGCCGTAAAGTCCGGTCGTGTGTACGTGGCATTAGACATAGAAGGTGCATGGGGAGCTGAAGCAAGGGTTTCCCAACCTCTCCAAGGGATTGTGGGTTCCACCAACCCCACGCCCAAAATGACTCCCGTCACACTATCTATCAACACTTACACTATAAGGTTAAAAAAAAACGGTAAAGAGTACAAATAGAGGGAAAAGAGAAGAGATAGAGAAAACAGAAAAAGAGCCTTGGTCACTGTGGCATTTCACAACCTTTCACTATAGATGAGATGTCTGTGGGTGCCCTGGATGTCTTTCCGGACCTTAACAACAACCCTAAGTCTATGTTTCCACTATTGCAACCCCGAAATTGCACGATTTAGAGTGTGACTTTGGAGTGCAACTTTGAGTGCAGCTTTGATCCAACTTTACACTCTCTGGATCAAAGTCGCAAAGTAGTGCAGGAACCTTTTCAATGTTGTTGATTTTCAAAGTCCCATTGATTGGAACAGGTGCCATTGAAATTAATGGGCTGTGACTTGTCATGCGACTTAATGTGTCCAAAGTCGCATGACAAATTGCACTAGTGGAAACAAAGCCTAATAGAGACAATAGTGTCACTCACAAAGTCAGAGGACATATGTACTGTTACATGTGTAGTGGGAAATTACTTCTCACCAGGTGATGCTGATCTCAGTCTACTACTACAATTACACTAAATGAAAAGTCAACCAACCAGACGACTGTCTCCCTATCTTATTTGCACATAGTTTTCCATCAAAATAAAGACTTTGTTTTATACCAGCTACATGTGCAAAAGACACCCTTTGCTCCATATAGGAATAAAATGTAATTTATGGAATGCCTGTGTATGCCCCTGATTGTATGATATACTGTATAACTAAGCCATACCATGGTGTCAAGCAGGAACGGGACAAGAGGTGGGAGGGAGGGGCAGCTGCCCTGGGTGCAACGGTTTACTGTAGGGATGGGGGCACTTTCCTTCTGTTACAAGGCTTACAGAAGTAGTGACAACGGCATCACTACTTCTGTCAACTCAGCGTTAAGAGCAGCAAGGAGAGGAGGAGAGAGCCAGGACGTGGTGCTGGCTGTGTCCTCACTCCCCCTCAACCTTCCTGACAGTGCAGCACTCCTGTATTAAGTGGGCAGTGGTGTTCACAGACACACAGGAGCTGCACTAGCAGAAAGGAGGAGGGGGAGAGAGAGCACAGCCCGCGCCGCCAAGTGGAGAAGAGAGTCAAGTTGCACCTGAAATCGCCAAAAATAGTGCAGGAACATTTTTTTCAAATTGGTGCAGCATCGCAAAGTCGGAGTCGCACCGATTTAAAGTTTCATTGCCAACAATAGGGTGCGACGTCATGCGATTTGGAACTGTCAAATTGCATGACAAGTCGCACCGGTGTGAATGGGAGCTTAGATATAAAGACATACTTTACACTTATAGCTTACCTCTGCTGTTCCTGGAATTTCAAGCCTTGATGATCTAGAGACTGCATCATTGGTGAAATTTACTGCAGTATATATACATCCTGTGGGATCTTGTAGACTAATATTTAGTAATGCACTTTCCCAAGTTACTACAAAGAAAGTATCATTTCCTATTGTGTTGTCAATGAATATGCTGCCATTCAAACAGTCTCTTGGTTTAAGGATTGATGCCTTGCTTTCGAGCTGAAATAAATAATTAATGGTAAATATATCTTAAATGGATTGTAAGTAAACATATATACATAAAATGCTGTGCTTTAAAGCAAATAAAAGGAAGCAGCTTATAGTCATGTCATATACTATTTCGATTTCATGATGTTCATGGCGGGTTTAAATAATGTTTTATTTTTATATGAACTCTACCCCTTTTTTGTATGATTACTTAGTGTGATTACTAGCAAATTAAAACCACAATGTGGTGTAGTGCTAACCCCGGAGGGGGCTGCTAATTGCCACAGGTTCTTCTCCCAGATTAGTGCAGATGTAGCCAGGCAGACAGTAACATTCACTCACTCTGGCTCAAAGATCAGTCTAGGGGGTTGTCTTTTTGTGGTTTTATTGCTGAATAAACTTGAGTGGGGTGCAAGTAGCTATGGGATACTCTAACAACACTGCAGTAACAAGATGACACTATTTCTATGCTTCTTAGAACAGCCTTTACAGCAGGAATAGCCAGCATTAAGACTGTTAGAATTGTCCCAGTCCAAGCAACCACTGGTACATGTGCACAAGGGAAATGGAAAACAGTTACTAGAATCCTAAACTCAGGTCTGTACTCACAATGTCCCCGGATACTTGGATGTCTCCTTCCAATATCAACCAGACATTCACCAGCAAGCTCTCCAGACCAGATGCTCAGTGAAATCCCTCAAATAGCTCCAAAGATTCTCAGAATTAGAATCTTTAAGTTTAACTCAGCTGGGACCTTGATGACCACATGCAGAATTTCAGCTGAGCTGGGAGCTTCAGCAAGAACAGGCTGTCCCAGGCCCTAGACTGTTGATGTACCCCACAGCCTCCTACTGGGCATTTTCCCCCAGGGACAGGCGGAGAAAACAAAACATTCAGGCTGCTGATTTGCAATTTCCGTCCCACTACATCCTAGAATCCTCCAGAATGCAGGGGGAAACAATCAAACCTGCAGCCAGTGGGGGGCGTGACCGGATGCGGGAGTGAGAGGGTGTGTGTGAGACTCCCTCCGCTCTGACCAGCTAAGATACTGGCCGAGGGGATGCAGGCTGGCCGGCGGTTGGAGAGTGCAGCCGAACTGGGCTGAATTGTGCCTTAGAGATCTGTGTTCCTGCATATACCTGGCTCCAGCGCGGGCGCGGGCTCGGAGGATGGGACCAAAGGGGCGGCGTGAGAGGCCCCGCCTGCCTGTCAGCGGCCATCGAGGAGACCGTCTTTAGTAGCAGTAGTGTCGGCGTGTGTGGCGGTGAGTGGGCTCGGAGGACTGGACCATAGGGGCGGCGTGAGAGGCCCCCCCCCGCCTGTCAGCAGCTAACGAAGAGACTGGCCTCAGCAGCAGCGATGGCGGTGAGTGGAGCGGTGAGCGGCCGATGAAAGTAAAGTGGCAACGCTGTGTGCCTTCACTCTGGGGATGAGCGTGAGGAAGCCAGATACAGGTGAAAGCCCTTCCTTCTATCATCTCCCGCCATATCTGCCATATATGCTTTTTGCTCTCAATTGGAGAAACTAGAACTAAACTGAACTGAGCTTGCTATATGAAATTTTGGCTAAGCTGAAACTGTTGTTTTACCAGTTGTTAGTGCTAAGGACGTTGTATTTAAAACACAAAAATATAAAAACAGCCCCAGTCCAGTGTGGGAGACGGACAGGTAGCTGGTTTATGGGGCAGTCTTAATAACAATAGAACTAATAGAACCAGTGGAACGGTGCCTCGAAGACTATTTTAATAACACTAGCCGTAAATTTGAATTATACTATCTACTCGTCTACCTATCATTCTATCCACTGCTAAGCTGGTTGTGTGGAACTATAGGTGTGCTGTGAGATTTTTACTTTCCATTATTTTAAATTAAAACCAGCAGCATGGGATAGCTTTAATTGCAGTCTAATCAATACAAGAAAGGTTGAGGTCTGGAGGCTCAACCACTGCAAATTGGTGCCACAGTATTGGACAATAAATGAAAAACTTGTCCTAGTCCTCCACACCCAGCTCCCCCCTCCTAATTTACCCATTTAAAAAAAAGGGAAAAAAGTGAAAGATTTTTTTTTTTTCCCCCTGACATAATACTATGGCTGGGAAACGGGCAGCAGAGGAAAAAGCAAAACAAAACCAGCCACAACATCAGCCACAACAAGAAGGAGCCCAGGTCACACGCTCAGCAAAAAGCCAGACAAACCAAGCAAAAGCCGCAGCGGCAGCAACAAAGCTCGAGCGATTCGCTCGAACCTCCCTCTCACCAGTAAAATCCCAACAATAAGCTCAAACAGGAGCCTCGGCGATTAGGAAAAGCCAAGGCAGCGGACCGGCATCGGCATTGGCAAGCCCGACGATAGCACCGCCCACAAAAGAGCAAGGAAAGGGAAAACTTGACATCATAAGTGTTGACACAGCAATCAAAAATCCCCCCAATACAGCCGAGGCAAATATGAAGGGGGAACATAGTAGAGGAGTGGAAGAGCCTACAATGAGGGACCTTCTATACGCTATAACTGCATGCAAGGAATCAATCACTGGTCTGGATACCCAGTTGAAAGGCATAAAGGAGGAACTAGCAGTGATGGGAGGTAGGCTGAAAGAGACGATGGAAAGAACAACAGTCCTGGAGGAAAGACTAAGTACAGTCGAAGATGCGTTATTTCTGCTCAGACAAGACATAACTGAGATGAAGAAACAAATAGACAATCAGGCAGCCAAAATAGATGACTTAGAAAACAGAAATCGGAGAAATAATGTAAGAGTAATTGGCATGCCTGAACGGAGCGAGGGACCTGATCCCATAAAATTTCTGGAGGGATGGTTTAAGGAGACATTTGGGGCTGCATCTTTTTCTCCTTTTTTTGCTATCGAGCGTGCCCATCGAGTCCCCTTGAAACCCCGTCAGGGAAGTGAGTACCCAAGACCCATACTTTTAAAAATGTTTAACTACAGAGATAAAGTGTCACTGCTCCGGATGGCAAGAGAAATGGGAGAAATTCTCTACAAAGGGGTAAAAATTTCATTCTATCAGGACTTTTCTCCAGATCTTCAAAAACGTCGAGTGGCATTTATGCTGATTAAACGTACGTTACAGCAAAACAAGATGGACTACGCATTTCTGTACCCTGCCCGTATGAGAGTATCTACAACAAACGGTATACACTTCTTTGATTCCCCATGGAGCGTCGAAAAATGGCTGGAGGACAACAGGAAAACAACACAGAATACAGGGGACAAGAGACTAGAGACTAACTAGACCCTTTTTGGGTTTCTTTTGTTTCTCTCCCCTTTTTTTTTTTTTTCTTTCTTCTCTTCTTTTTTTCTTTTCCTGGAGTCTGCAGCTTGTTTTATATAAAAGTTAATTTTTTTAAGGCACAGGGGTAGAGGGAAGGGAGAGAGGGAGAGGGAAAATAATAATAATAATTAATAATTAAAAGTAATAAACATGAAATAAATAAATAATAAATAAATAATAACAATTAAAACACTGATAGAAGCACTAAGGAGAGAAATGGGAATAGAGTAAAGTAGAAGGATAGGCATACACTAATTAGATTAAAACGGGGCCGGTATGATAAATTTATTTAAATTATATATAAAAACCCAAAACAGAGTCAAAGCTGCGCTCAGATCTAAAGAAACAAAAAACAAATGTAGGAGAGAGAAGCTGCCAGTACCTTAAAAAGTCCAGTATCTGACTCCTAAAAGTATGGTAAACAGCAAAGTGCAGCGCTAAAGATATATAAGTGACATAAAAAGAAATGAGGTCCCACCAAGTGACATCACATCAATCAGTAGATATAAATTAACAAAATCGGTCAGTGATAAACAAAGAACTTAAATCACAAATGCATGTGAAAAAAAATGTATATGAAAAAGAGTCCAAAAAAATATATAATGAGTCCACAGAGAAATAACAAGCACCCATCCAGGAAAGATGTGACAAAAAGTGCCAATAGATAATCCACCAAGGAGTGTATAAGTAGAATCTGCTTACCGGACGGCGATGACTGCTATTACGGCAGTCTCGCCCAGCATAGGGATTATGGTCTCCCAAAACCAAGGGTACAAAGCGGGACCAGTAGCTTTAGCAATCGATTTTGCTCCGCTTGTCAAGGGGTGAAAACTTTAAACTTTAGAAAACTTCTATAAACTGTATGCTTCCCACAAGGTTGGCACTTTTTGTCACATCTTTCCTGGATGGGTGCTTGTTATTTCTCTGTGGACTCATTATATATTTTTTGGACTCTTTTTCATATACATTTTTTTTCACATGCATTTGTGATTTAAGTTCTTTGTTTATCACTGACCGATTTTGTTAATTTATATCTACTTATTTAAATTATAGGCACAAAAATTATTGCACATGAACAGCACTAAAAAGTGGTCAGAGAGGGGGGCGAGTTAGGGACCCCTGGAGTACGGGGGTAAAGAGATACATGGTAAAGGGGAGGATTTGGGGAATGAGTGTAGTTGGGAGGTCAGAAACAAAGCCCCTAGGGTAGGCCCAGCTGGGCAAAGAGGGAGGGGGAGGGAGGGGGAGGAAGGGGGGGTGGGCGGGCGGGAGAGGGAGGAGGGTGAGGGGAGAGGGGGGAGGTAGGGAAAGGGAGGGAGGGGGAGGTTTAACACAGATGAATAGTGGAAGAAATTGTAAACACAAGCTTTGCCATACATGTTTTTTATGTCTCACTACCGATAAGCGGGAAAAGAAGGGGAATGTACATAGAAATGTATTACATGCCGGTAGGGTCCTAGGGGCAGGTAAAATCCAGAAGGATAAATGTACTTTGATTCATTTTTTCTGTTGTTATTCTTGGTCTTACAAGCACAGTACTAGGTTTGTTCCTTTCTATGTTTAATGGGAAGAAAAGGGGTATAATGTTAATGACATGGAACGTGAGGGGATTGGTGGACAGAGACAAGAGAAGTGCAATGTTTAAATATCTTGATAAAAAGAAACCCCAGATAATCTGTTTGCAAGAAACGCATATGCGCCCCGACTCTGTCCACCTTCTGCGCTCACAGAGATATCCGATACAGTTCCATTCTATGCACACTTCATACTCAAGGGGAGTTAGTGTAATGGTTTCCTCGGATGTCTCCTTTGAGTGCATACAACAGAGGGTGGACAAGGAGGGAAAATTTGTTCTTCTGCTGTGCAAACTCAATGGACTAATATGTATTATCGCCTCAATATATATCCCCCCATCATTTTCAACAGCCCCCCTTGGGAGTCTATCGCAATTTATGGCCATACATCCGGATGTCCCAGTATTAGCATTGGGAGACTACAATAATATCCTGGATAACTCCCAGGATAGAATGTCCTTGACACCCAGAAGAGTGAGACAGACAGCTGGCAAGACGGCTTTTGCTGCCTTGCTTTTGGAACTGAGACTTCGTGATGTATGGAGAGAGAGGCACGAAGAGGACAAATGTTATTCATGCTACTCTGCAACACATGACGGTTTTTCCCGTATTGACCTTGGATTGGGGAATGAGGTACTTATGCAGAGGGTGGTGGACTCGGCATACGAGCCGCGCCTACTATCTGACCACTCTCCATTTTGGGTACGGCTGGACGTTACTGGAACGCCAGGTCGCCCATTGTGGAAAGTGAACCCTTTTTGGTTAACTCTGTTCCCGCTGGCGGATAGAATGAGAGGGGCATTACGGGAATTTTTTCAATTTAATAGGGGATCTGCCAGTGCAGCGGTAGTATGGGACACACTCAAGGCATTCTTAAGGGGATGTCTCATTAAAGAAATCGCAGGAATTAAAACTCGGTCCAGGGAATGGGAGAATAGGGATCGGGATGAAGTGAAAGAAAGAGAACAGGCTTTAATAATGTATCCGTCACAATCTAACCAAGACTCCTGGAAGGAGGCCCAAGCAGTGTATAACTCGGTTTGGTTGTCTGCAGCAGAGAAGAGGAGATATTTTCAGCAACAAAGTTACTTCGAAGAGGGGGAAAATACTGGCCGCCTTCTAGCCCTTATAGCTAGAGAGCAACGGGAATCCACCAACATCTTAGCTGTGAGGGCAGAATCTGGGGAGAAGCAGACCCTTAGTTCAGACACCTTAAAAAGCTTTCAGTGGTTCTATAAGGATTTGTACTCTAGTAAAACTAGTTATATTCCATCTGATCTGGCGCGGTTTCTACAAACCTGTCCGTTTCCGTGGTTAACGGAGGTGGACAGGGAAATCTTGAACCTTCCAATTACATTAGCTGAATTAACAGAGGTATTGGAGGGGCAATGCACCATAAATCCCCAGGCCCAGATGGGATACCGGTGGAGGTATACTCTCATTACAGGGAGGACCTTTTACCATCACTGTTGCAGGCTATAATGGAGGCTGGGGAAGTGGGCAGCTTGCCAGATAGCATGCAAGAGGCAATAATAACAGTACTTCTAAAGCCAGGAAAAGACAGACTTCTATTGGACTTTTATCGCCCAATATCTCTATTAAATGCTGATGTTAAGCTTTTTGCCAGTGTTCTGGCTAAGAGGCTATCCCAAGTTATCGGCAAGCTGGTTCACTGCGATCAGTCTGGCTTTATACCCACTCGTTCCACGGCCGATAATATAAGGAGGCTATATATAAACCTACAGGTGCCGGTGGACAATCCGGGGGGGTGGGGCCATCCTGTCACTGGACACCGCAAAGGCGTTTGATAGTGTGGAGTGGCCCTACCTCCTGGAAATATTGGAAAGATTTGGAATGGGAAGCAAATTCATATCGTGGGTAAAGGTGCTTTACTCTAAACCTAGAGCCAGGCTACGCATTAACAATAACCTTTCCTCTGCATTTGAATTACACAGAGGTACCAGACAGGGTTGCCCATTGTCTCCATTGCTGTTCGCCCTGGTGATAGAGCCCCTGGCCATATTGATTCGTAACGCACCAGAGGTGGTGGGGTTTCGTAGGCACCAGAGGCAGGGGCGGGCTGGGCCGGGGGGCAGGGATGCAATTTCCCCCCAGGCCGCTCTGATTCCCTGTGAAAAGGCCGATGTGCTGCCAGCTGGGAACTGAGCATGTGCAGTTGGCCAAGTATTACTGCTCGGGTGACTCCAGAGGGAGGCTGGCAGGGCTGGATAACAGCCCAGAAGCTGCAGGAACGTTTGTGCTGTGACCGGACATCTGTCCTGTCACAGTGCTGTCCCCGGCTTCTGAGCTGACAGTTCTGTGTCCCTTCAGAGCACAGCTGAATAGAAGAGGGTGGATCCGCTCTGCCTCCTCCAGCCCCCTCTCTCACTGTGCCCGCCCCACACTCCGGGCAGCCTGTGTGCTGCTTCTGTGAATAGAACGTGTGGGCGGGAACGTTCAAACTGTGATGTCTGAGTTCTGTATGGGATGCTCTGGAATCTGATAACTGAGCCTTCTGCCTGCTGAGTCCTTCCTTTCAAGTGAGTGATCTGTGACCAGGCTCTCTCCCTTCTCTCTCCTAAATTCCTCTCCCCTCCTCTCTCTGCAGATAAGGACATTTCTTTCAGCAGCCTGTGTACAGTACCTGCTCCTATGTACTATGATGTGGGCTCACACTGGTCTGCTGCAGGGATGGTGATCTCACTGTCTTCCTGCATGTCCCATAGACTTCTCTTAGTTTGGACATTTTTGCTGCATTTTCTGAAAGTGCACAAAAACAGCTGCATCTTTGGTGCGCTATAAAAAAAAAAACTGCAGCATAAAACGCACAACCTAAAAGAAGCCTATGAGACTGTGGCTAAGAAAAACTGTACATAAGCACTGCGGCCAAACCGCAGCACACCAGTGTGTGTCCAAAGGCTTGTACACACTTGCAGCAGCCACTGCCACTCTGCTGAAAAGTGATCAATGCTCAGGTCACTTTTGCTCATGCTCAGCGGCTCCAACCAGAGCTGTCAGTTTTTGTTTTTTTTTTGTTCAACTCGCTGGATTGAGCAAAAAAAAAAAAAAAAAAAAACTAGTGGTGTGTACAAGGCTTTACTATGTTGATAAAGGAATCAAGCAATTTTCCTTAGTGGTCTCTCTGTGCATGGACAATTTGGAAGCGATGTCTCTCTCTGTCAGTGGTGGCTGGTGCTCAAAATGTTTTTTGGGGGGGGGCATTAAATGCAGCCACTGTGCCTATCAAATGCATCCAATGTTACCCCCCATCAGCATTTAACCAGCACCCCACCTCGCCCGCTGTCTGACTGGCACTTCCCCCATCTTGGTGGCGGGTCAGGCAGCGAGTGATGTCGGGGAGCTGTGGGACAGGCAGCAGCTCCTGTGTTCTCTATGCTTACTCCGTGCTTTTCCTCCTGCTAGACATCCAATAGGAGCGCCTGTCCTTTCAGCCAATCAGGTGACGGGTATCAGACCCGCTCTTCCTGATTGGCGGAGAGGCGGTTCAGTGTTAGAAAAGCAAATATTCATTTGCTTTTCTAAAACACCCGGGTGGGCTCTGAGCGCAATGCTCTGCGCTCCGAGTCCACCCTATTTTGAAGCCTATTAGAGCCTCTGGTCAAGCTGCCTGAGGTGACATTGGGAGCAGTGAATGAATTAGAACATATGTGTGTCATGGGAGCTTCAGCCGGCAGCAGAGGAGGAGATCACATCCTTAAATCTCAGCCAGGGTTCATGCTGGGACTTGTAGTCCTTTACTTTTGGGGATGTGACACCCCAAAAGTGAAGGACTAAAGGTCCCAGCATAAACCCCTCAGAGCTCATGTCACACACCCCTGCCCCCTCCCCCCACTAGTGAAGGACTACAGGTCCCACTGTCCCAGCTTAAACCCCTCAGAGCTGAGGATGTGTCACCCCCCCAATTAGTGAAGGACTACAGGGCACAGCATGAACCCATGGGATCTAAGGGGACACATCCTTAGATCTCAGGGGTTAATGCTGGGACTTGTAGTTCGTCACTAGTTGCAGAGGGGGGGGTCAGGTCCTCAGCTCTGAGGGATTCATACAGGGACTTGCTTTCAGTTTAGTTCCTAGAGGCCATGGTAGTACAAGTCCCCCACAGGCCCTGGAGGGCCACATTGTCCTCCCTGCCACCCCCCCCTCCCCCCCCACACACACACACACACACACACACACCTTTGTGATCATGAAAAACCTTAGAGACTGTTTTTCCGATCCATCACTTTGCCACCACCGGTTCTATGGGCCACTTGACTGGACTTGCCCCCCAGGCCTAAGGCTGCCAGCCCTCCCCTGACCAGAGGGAAGAAAAAATATCCTTATACGCAGATGACGCACTTATATATCTAGGCGACACAGCCTCCTCATTGCGGGCAGTGATGGAGATAATGGGAGACTTTGGTAGCTTTTCAGGCTTCACTATCAACTGGCCAAAAGTAACTCTAATGCCCTTAGATCAGCTGAGGGATCAATTACCAGAGAGGGCGGAACAAATAGTTACAGTTAATAGTTTTAGGTACCTGGGAGTGACGGTGTCCCCCAGATCCGGCCGAGTACCTTCGGCTGAACCTGGGTCCACTGCTCGCCAGACAGAAAGAGACATGCAATAGCTGGTGTAAGCTTCCATTATCAGTTATAGGACGTGCAAACTTAATAAAAATGGTATGGGCCCCACAGCAACTGTATGTTTTCCATAACTCACCAATATGGATATCAAAAAAATGGTTTAAGCAAATCGACACATTAATGAGGGAACTGATATGGGAAAAAAAGGCAGCTAGGATCAGGCTAGATACATTGCAATATGGAAAAGACAGAGGAGGGTTGACAATACCCCATCCTAAAATGTATTTTCTGGCATCACAGCTACAACAAATGGCAGGGTGGGGACGGGAAGGAAATGAGGACCCTATATGTAAATTGGTGACCATATCGGACCCCGCATTAGAGGCAGCCTCCCATATGGAGATGGATTTACCAAGTATGAATGGCCTAGAACCCACAAGTATCCTTCTTAAAAGGGTATGGGGAGAGATCCAGCAAGCGCTGAAAATAACGGGCGTGCTCCCATTTACCCCGATATGGTATAACAAAAGATACACTGAGGTTCAGGAATTACAAGGCTTTACACACTGGAAAGAAAAGGGGATTCGGTTCTTTGCACAGCTCTACGAGGGGGAGGTGCTAAAGACATATGAACAACTATGTAGGGAATTTCATTTGAACCCCAGGAGCTTTTATCAATATCTCCAACTTCGTCACGCGTTGCAGGCACAACAAACAACACATTCCCTGACAGTATCAACATCATCATTATTGAGTGATGTTTTAATAGCAGATACGAGGAAAGGGTTAATATCAAAAATATATAGGGAATTACGGACCTCGGTTCAGGACCATGGCTCGTT
The DNA here is from genome assembly GCF_042186555.1 of Aquarana catesbeiana. Classification (NCBI taxonomy): domain Eukaryota; kingdom Metazoa; phylum Chordata; class Amphibia; order Anura; family Ranidae; genus Aquarana; species Aquarana catesbeiana. The sequence continues at coordinate 253,771,802 of NC_133330.1, forward strand.
AAAGTGTCGAAATAAATGGGTAGAAGACATAGGGGAGATAGATGAAAAACAGAGGGAAATGGCACTCAAATCTATTCCAGTGGTATCGGTATCTGCATCCCATAGGTTGTCACAACTATTTATTTTACATAGGGCCCATAGGACATCAGCGCAGCTATATAAATGGGGAGGAAGAGACTCCCCGTTGTGCCCTAAATGTAGAGTACACAAGGGGGACTTCATACACCTAATCTGGAGGTGTCCAAAACTACATAGGTATTGGGATGAAGTCTGCCAGTGTATTACTAGGCTAGCGCAAGCCCCCATCCCCCTAAACCTGGTAGTGTACTTGCTTGGAGCCATAGACGTAGAAACGTTCCCGGGAGAAATGTACTATATGTTAACTAGATTGATGTATTTAGCCAGAAAACTTATTGCAAAGTACTGGATGGCACCAACGGTACCCACAGGGAAGCAATGGGCCTATAGCCGCAGGAGAGAAAAGGGCAAATTCGACAATATATGGCAACCATGGCTGGGGGACGCGGACTTAGCACCACATCAACTGGTAGTGGAAAGGCTTCAGATGTAGAGATATGGGGGAATTGCGAGAGAGGGAAAGGCAGAAAGGAACAGAAAAAAATGGCCCGAAGGAGTAACGATTAAATAATTAGATAAGAAAGAATATCGGTTGTGGGGGAAGAAAGGGACAAATGAGTGTGGTGAATAAGATATTGAAAGAAACAGGAGACGATTGTAGAAACGGAGGTAAGAGGGGGGGGGGGGGGAGGGAGGAAAAGGGAAAGGAAAAGGTTGGGATATGATTTAGTAGTGGAAATATAAGATTGACATGAAATAGTGCACGAATGTAAGAATGGGCATGTACAATTTATGTGTATTGATATATCAAACAACATGTACGAATGTCATGTATAATGATAGCAATTTTCAAAAATAAAAAAATATTAACTTAAAAAAAAAATACCTGCAGCCAGTGAAGTCCAGAACAGCCGAAAGCAATCACAAATGACTCCACTGATTACATAGGAGCCAAAATATATCTAACCATCCTAGCAATCTATCTAGCAGTACTGCTGGGACCTTGAAGAAGGAAACATACCCCAAAAGCTTGTTCTGAAAAATTGTATGTTAGTGTAAATATAAAAAGTATCACGGACAGTACTTGTCTCTTTCCCAAGAGAAGAAACATAAATTACTTCAGCATGCACAAAAAAACTGAAATATCAGTGTTGGGTAGAATGACTCTTTAAATATAAATTGTAACTAACTTAGACACAAACTAAATGTATGACTAAAAAAAAAATATAAGCAAAGGCATACTTTAGTAAAATCTGCAAATCAAAATGGTAAGTAGATCTTGAGCTATCTAGCTGAAACGATATACTCAAAAATTGAGCAAGGCCTCAGTAACTCACAAACTCTAGTTTATACCAGTCCCTAAAGCTCCTGACCCTTTAATTAAATCGAAACACTACTTTGAGTATGTCGCTGAACCTATGTATTTAGTATGTTTCATAAAGAAAAGAATGAGTTGGCAACTCTGTTACGACAAAGCACATGCGACAATCTCAATGTAGTATTTGCTAATTTTTATACAGACTACAGAATTGTACTACAATTGTACTACATATTGGAAGTTGAAGTTTACCTTGATTTGCTGTATCAGTTGAGCATTTTCAGGCAGTCCTGGGTGAATTGCAGTTATGATATTGTCATAGCCACCATCTTTAAGTGTAACCATGGAATTTTTTGAAGAGGAAAATGTTGGAAGTGTGATGATCACAGTAACCAACCACCGCCAGTCCATTTTTTTAAATGGTCACTGAAGTGTTAGTTGCTCTGGTTGTTTTATACGTTCACAGAAAAGACCTGTACGATATATTTATACTGTCACTTTTACTACTGTTTATTCAGGTAGCTGATTGTTATGTATATAGTAAAAAAAGATAAAATGCCAATTTTATGAAATGATGCAGTTTATGTAATTGCTGTAATTTCAGTTTGTTTTTGTTTACTGATAAGTACGATTTATCAGATCTGCCTATTCTGGTGGAGCAATCTGATGGATACGACATGTCTATAGTTAAAATAAAACTAAAAATTACCACCATCCATTCATGCAGATGTCCTGGTAAAGTGATCCTTATGCACTAATAGGTGCTTAGCTGGCAGGAGGGGGCAGCTATAAAGACACTGTGCTGCAGCTGCATTGTGTACCTACAGTATATAAGACTCCTATACTGTCTTTCCGTTCAGCATCCATCCAACAGAGGGAGGAGGTGGGCATGAAGGACCTGGGAGACTTTGAAGGCCACATCGAAACTGTGGTAAATGTTGCCCCGGGAAGAGGATCTTGCATAAGTGTAAAGGAGTGATGGATTACAATTCCCAGATATAGACTCTTTACAGGAGGGGAAAGGAGCAGTTTTTCACCTGGGCTTTAGAAAGAAAACTTCCTCTTGCTGCATGGAGACTGGAGAGTGTGCACCTCTGTTCCAGTGTGCCCATTTGCCTGCTACAAGCTGCGGACCTGTGTGCTGAGACCAGAGTCGCCCAGGTGCAGAGCTGCTAATGATGCCAACATCTGTGGATCTGTATTGAGGTCTGCTTTATCACCAGGACTGGTAAGAGGATGTTGCTGCAATTGATTTATCACTGCTAGCAGACACTGAGACTACAGAAAGACTTCCACCTGCCTAGTGACTTCTATAACTGAATGCAGAGTTTGGAGGGACTGTACGTACCACCTTAAAAACTGGGCCCAGGCAAGGTCCCTGCTTCACAGGGACCTTGCCAGAGGTAGCTCTTTATAGACATACATACAGTATCTCACAAAAGTGAGTACACCTCTCACATTTTTGTATTATATTATATATAATATATAATATTATAATATTTTATTATATCTTTTCATGTGACAACACTGAAGAAATGACACTTTGCTACAATGTAAAGTAGTGAGTGTACAGCTTGTATAACAGTGAAAATTTGCTGTCCCCTAAAAATAACTCAACGCACAGCCATTAATGTCTAAACAACTAGTAACAAAAGTGAGTACACCCCTAAGTGAAAATGTCCAAATTGGGCCCAAAAGTGTCAATATTTTGTGTGGCTACATTTATTTTCAGCACTGCCTTAACCCTCTTGGGCATGAAGTTAACCAGAGCTTCACAGGTTGCCACTGGAGTCCTCTTCCACTCCTCCATGATGACATCACAGAGCTGGTGGATGTTAGAGACCTTGCGTTCCTCCACCTTTCGTTCAGCAAGGCAGTGGTTATATTGGAGGTGTGTTTGGGGTCATTATCATGTTGGAATATTGCCCTGCGGCCCAGTCTCCGGTGGGGGGATCATGCTCTGCTTCAGTATGTCACAGTACATGTTGTAGCAAAGTGTCATTTCTTCAGTGTTGTCACATGAAAAGATAGTATTTAATAAAATATTTACAAAAATGTTAAGGGTGTACTCACTTTTGTGAGATACTGTAGATAGATACAGTTATCCATACAGAGTACACCCTAGTAATGGACTACTGATTGCAGAGGTGTTACTGTGGGGTTAATCATTATTGCTAATACTGTTTGCTACTGATACTGCTTATCACTGAGTTTGCTCTATTGGTATAGTGCTCTACTCTAAGCTTCTATACCTAGTAATTACAATAATAAGTAATTGTTTAGCTTACTGTGACTGAACTGATTCTTCTACCTGCTCATTTATGTATGTACTGCCATTTACCTTAACCACTTGCCTACTGGGAACTTTTACCCCCTTTCTTGACCAGGCCAATTTTCATCTTTCAGCGCTTTCGCACTTTGAATGACAATTGCGCGGTCATGCAACACTGTACCCAAACAACATTTTTATCATTTTTTTTCACACAAATAGAGCTTTCTTTTGGTGCTATTTAATGACCACTGGGTTTTTTCTTTTTTTGCTAAATAAACGAAAAAAAGACCGGAAATTTTGAAAAAAAAAAAAACCTTTTTCATACTTTGTTATAAAATTTTGGAAACAGGTAATTTTTCTCCTTCACTGATGTGCGCTGATGAGGCTGCACTGATGGGCACTGATGAGTTGGCACTGGTGGGCACTGATGAGGCTGCACTGATAGATGACACTGATGGGCACTGATAGGTGGCACTGATGGGCACTGGTAGGTGGCACCGATAGGTGAAACTGATGAGGAGGCATTGATGGGCACTGATTGGCAGCACTGATGAGGAGGCACTGGTGGGCATTGATGAGGCTGCACTGATAGATGACACTGATGGGCACTGATAGGTGGCACTGGGCACTGATGGGTGACACTGATTGGTGGCACCGATGGGCACTGGTAGGCAGCACTGAGAGGTGACATTGATGAGGAGGCATTGATGGGCACTGATTGACAGCACTGGTGGGCACTGTTTGGACTGCACTGATAATCAGGACACTAATAATCAGTGCCCTGATTATCAGTGTACATGTCCCTTTTAGAGAAGCCGGCTATCGGCTCTCTTCTCCTCTCTTCATGCATGTCAGCAAGAGGAAAAGAGTGCTGATAACCGGCTTCTATTTACATCCATGATCAGCTGTGATTGGACACAGCTGATCACGTGGTAAAGAGTTGCTGATTGGCTCTTTACCCCGATCTGTGATCAGCAGTGTCCTCCGCACACTGTGATCTCAGAATGCGCCGCCCTCGCGCCCAGCAGCGGGCGCAATCACGTCATATGATGGCTTCCCAATACTAGTCATGTGTGCTGCAGCCATCATTCGGCTATAGCATGGTCGGCAAGTGGTTAATCTGTGACAATATATTCACTTTACTTCCAGTTGATCAATCTGGTGCTTATTCCCTGGTGCTACAGCTTAAGCCCCATACACACGATCCGAATATCGGACGAATGATCGTCCGTTTTTGTTTGCCTGCTAATCTCACATCGAATCTGATGAGTTTACTAAAGTCCCGAAAATTCCCGTACGACAGAATAAAAATTCGGAAACGATGTCATGTGTTGCAATGCATTTGTACCGATTAAATGCAGCTGTACCGATTAAACGAAAATCGTACGATCGGGCATCGTACGGAAAAAATTTCCGTGCATGTCCGATAGAATAATATCGGATGAACTGTCCTGATCGGCTCTCGAAAGCTCTGTACTAACGATCCGATTATCGTACGATCGTTTCGAATGCGGCATTTTTCGTACGATTTTCGGATCGTGTGTACGGGGCTTTAGTTGTGCTCCTATAAGTTTTTGTGATAATCTTCACTCAACCAGGTGTGTCAGAGAGGACAGGGCTGTTCCTAGAGTCGAAGCCAAAGAACAGAGAACCCAAAATACAAAATGGCTCCTGTGGGAGTAGTGTTCCACTAAGGAAAGAAAAGGGACAAGGGGTTTATGGTTAGCAGTGTGAGCTTGAGTTTGGCTTTAACCTCTTCAGCCCCTGTAGGTTTTACCCCCTTCATGACCAGGCCATTGTTTGCAATAGGGTACTGCGTTACTTTAACTGACAATTTTTGCGGTTGTGCGATGTTGTACCCAAATACATTTTATGTCCTTTTTTCCCACAAATAGAGCTTTCTTTTGGTGGTATTTGATCACCTCTGTGGTTTTTATTTTTTGCTCTATAAACAAAAAAAGAGACAGACAATTTTGAAGAAAAAAAAACATTTTTTTTTACTTTCTGCAATAAAACATATACAAAAAAATGTAAAAAATCTCATTTCTTCATCAATTTAAGTCAATATGTATTCTGCTACATATTTTTGGTAAAAAAAAATCCCAATAAGCGCATATTGATTGGTTTGCGCAAAAGTTATCGCTTCTACAAACTATGGGATAGATTTATGGAATTTTTTTTTTTTTACTAGTAACTGGCCGAAATTGGATCCATGTATGGGCAGGTTGGTTGTTGTGAAATTGATTTATCGATCAATTTCAGTATAACCAACCTGTTGGACTTTTGGCATGCATTTACTGCCAGTGACTATGGCCACTAGCAGTATTCATTGTATTCTGCCAGCCAGGAAGGCTCCCTGCGCCCCCTCCTGCAGGCAAAATACAATAGCGCTGCAAGAGGGATTCCTCCAACACTGGCTGTGGTAGCAGGAAAGAAAATAGAACCATCTATTTCCCCAATAGGGTTTAGGTCTGGAGACATGCTTGGCCAGTCTATCACTTTTACCCTCAGCTTCTTTAGCAAGGCAGTGGTCGTCTGTGGGGTGTCTTTGGGGTCGTTATCATGTTGGAATACTGCCCTGTGGCCCAGTCTCTGAAGGGAGGCGATCATGTTCTGCTTCAGTATGTCACAGTACATGTTGGCATTCATGGTCCCCTCAATGAACTGTAGCTCCCCAGTGTCGGCAGCACTCATGCAGCCCCAGACCATGACACTCCCACCACCACGCTTGACTGTAGGCAAGACACACTTGTCTTTGTACTCCTCACCTGGTTGCCGCCACACCCGCTTGACACCATCTGAACCAAATACGTTTATCTTGGTCTCATCTGACCAGAGGACATGGCTCCAGAAATCCATGTCCTTAGTCTGCTTGTCTTCAGCAAACTGCAGGTTTTCTTGTGCATCATCTTTAGATTCAGTTCCTTCTGGGATGAAAGCTATGCAGACCAATTTGATGCAGCGTGCAGTGTATGGTCTGAGCACTGACAGGCTGACCTCCCACCCCTTTAACCTCTGCAGCAATGCTGGCAGCACTCATACATCTATTTCCCAAAGACAACCTCTGGATATGATGCTGAGTATATGCACTCAACTTCTTTGGTTGACAATGGCGAGGCCTGTTCTGAGTGGAACCTGTCCTGTTAAACCGCTGTATGGTCCTGGCCACTGTGCTGCAGCTCAGTTTCAGGGTCTTGGCAATCTTCTTATAGCCTAGGCCATCTTTATGTAGAGCAACAATTCTTTTTTTCAAATACTCAGAGTTGTTTGCCATGGGGTGCCATATTGAACTACCAGCGACCAGTATGAGAGTGAGAGCGATAACACCACATTTAACACACCTGCTCCCCATTCACACCTGAGACCTTGTAACACTAACGAGTCACCTGACAACGGGGAGGGAAAATGGCTAATTGGGCCCAATTTGGACATTTTCACTTAGGGGTATGCTCACTTTTGTTGCCAGCAGTTTAGACATTAAGGGCTGTGTGTTGAGTTATTTTGAGGGGACAGCAAATTTACACTGTTATACAAGTTGTACACTCACTACTTTACATTGTAGAAAAGTATAATTTATTCAGTGTTGTCACATGAAAAGATATAATAAAATATTTACAAAAATGTGAGGGGTGTACTCACCTTTGTGAGATACTGTAAGCCTTCAAAATGGGGATTTTTTAAATTTTTCAAGTTCGGGTCCCATAGACTTTAATAGGGTTCTGGTATGACATTTTGCAATGTTCGAGAGTTCTGGCACGAACCAAACCAGGGGGGTGTTCAGCCCAACTCTAGTGTCTAGTGGCAGCGGCAGCTAGCAAAGCAGCCACTAGACACTAGGGTAATTTTGGGGTATTTGTACTGTCCTGACATTTTAGGGCCTTAAGTACAAGTACATCAGGATTGATCCATTTTCAAATATATATATATATATATATATATATATATATATATATATACCAGGGGTAGGCATCCTTTTGAGCACAGTGTGGCGAAAAATGTTTTCAAAGAAATGTCCCAGCGTTTTCTCAACTTGTCTGGAACCTCTCCCTGACGCTAAGCACTGTCCCTGGCAGATGGGTGACCTGTCCCTACTTTTAGCCATACGTGAAATGTATGCCTAAACCCGGGAGCCAGAGCCTTAGATGGACTCTGCCTGACCCAAGACTTCCTCCTCTACCTGCATTGCCACTGCGGATGAGCACCACCCACAGTAGAGAAAATAGACTGCACCTGCCTACACTCCTCCACCTCCTCTTTGACAGTAGCTGACATCGAAACACAGGAAAGAACAACATGAAACTACAATGAACATGGCAATGGCAACAAAATTTCAAACACAATCAGAGTACTTTGCAGGAAGCTGTCCACGGTTAGACCACATGAGGTGGCAAGCTTCAGTGTCCTCTGTGGAGCCTCCTTTTACATAGTCATCTTCTGTTGGTAGTTCCGAAGCCTCGGATAGATGAGTAGTTAGGGACAGGACAAAGAAGTGGTTTGAGGCTATTTTGGACTTTCATGATACCGTACAAAGGCTAGCCATAACCAAGGTAGCTATATAAAATTTCATTTTATTGAACAAATCTTTAAAACATATACATTTTTTCAATAAAATAAAATTTTATATATCTACCTCGGTTATATCTAGCCTTTGTACGGTACCATGAAAGTCCAATATAGCCTCAAACCACTTCCTTCTCCATTCGATAGGACGTAGGTACCACTTTTATATGTGTTTTTATATCTGGCTACCCCTTTTTCCTTAAGAGTAGTTAGTGCGACTGTCCCTATCTTCACCCAGGCTTGAGACTGGCTCCTCGAAAGAGCCTAGATGGTCAGTTGGGCATGCAGGGGCTTCTGGTCTGTCCACAGACACTGCACTGAGGCTTCCTTCTGATTCTGCAGGGGTTGGGACCCTCAAGATCTTCTTAACCCAATAGAGGATGCATTCCACTTGGAAGGGGGATCTTCTCAATCCGAAAGAGGGTGCATTCCCACTTGGGATCCAATTTACTGCCTCTTGTGCTTTAGGTATTCTTTACCAACACCCAGTCCCCCAGTCGTAACGGCAGTTCTTCTAGGGCAGAGCCTGGGCCAAGTCCTTGTGTCTATCCAGCACCACCTGCTTGGCTTGCTGTAATGGATCCCAGTGTTCCTTCACTCAGGTGCTGGGCATGCAAGGCATCAAACTCTCTGTGGAGCACAGTAGGAAATACATGTATCCTGTTGTTGTAGGCCCCACATGTTGATGCCATCTATCCCGGTGTCCTTGTTCAGGAGTCCTCACAATTTTCATTACCCTGTGGGCGGTAAGGAGTGGTATGCGACTTCCAGATACCAAAGAGGCTACACAGCTTGGACATGATCAGTGACTCAAAGTTCGGGCCTTGGTCTGAGAGTATATGTTTGGGACAGTCATATGGCAACCATATGCCTGGACCACGTTTTCCAAAAACAGTTTAGCTGTGGTTGGGGACATCTGGTCCTTGGTGGGGACCACCACAAACTTGGTGAAGTGGTCAACAAAAAACAGGGCACAGCAGCACCCTGAGGGAGAGTTGGATATTTTCAAGAAGTCCAATTCAAAGTGGTAATAGCCATGAGTGTCATCTTTTGAGAAGGGGCCTTATGCACTGAACAGAATTTACACTCTGGCAAGCCTTCTGGACCAAGTCTGTCAGCCACGGGCAAAAGAAGTACCTCCTGACTAAGGACTTGGTCCGGTCAGCTCTGAAGTGCCCACTTGCAGCATGTAGAACCTGACAAATTTGAAGAATGTGCAACTAGGGGACCACAAACTGTACTATGTTCTGCTGTTTGGTAGGAATGCGCACCTGGCAGTAAAGCACATTGCCCTGCACCTCAACCCGATCCCACTGTCTCAGGATCACTCTGACTATGTTGAACAGCACTTTTGATTATTCATGTTCGTGTCCCATAGACTTTAACGGTGTTCGCATGTTCGAACAAATTTTTTGTCTGTTCGCAAGTTCTGGTGCGAACCGAACAGGGGGGTGTTCGGCTCATCCCTAGCAGAGACCAGACTACTTCTTGGAGGGGTGCCAGGATTAATTTTTGCTTGGGTGGTATGCAAACAACCCCTACTTGTTTGGGCTGTTTCCTTGCTGTCCTCTGGACATAGGCCCAGAACACGTTGAGCCAGACAGCTCCCAGACTGTAGCTCCACGCACACTGGCCTAAGTGCTCAAACTTGGCCAGTAAGCATGGTAAGTCCAAGTCCTTCCCCAGAACAATAGGTACTGCAGAACTTACTGGGCCGTGGGTCACCACAACCCCTACCTGTTCCACCACCTGGTCATCTAGCTGAATGTTCACCCAGGTGACACCTTCGACCAGGTTGGGCAGATTATTGGCCACCTTGTGGGACAACCAAGAGGGGTCAAGCTGGTCTTGCAACCACTGGATTTAGAAGTTGTACTCCATGACTGTGGCCTCAGATCCTGTCTTGTTCAGGTATAGGACCTCTTTTCACTAAGAGGGCATTTACTACTGGGCTTGGTGTGACCATGAACTTTGGTTTGATGGGACCTTGTGCTGACTGTCCCCGGGATTCGTCTCTGCCCTGGGAGCCACTAATTTAACAGCGGCCTGTGGGTACTTTTGGATTCTTGTCCAGAGCGACCATACTGCCAGCACATCCGGTCCTCCTCCGGGTCCTTCTGCAATAGATTCCCGCCCTTAGAGGAGTGGGCTGAATCCTGTTTGAATTCCCTTAAAGTCATATGAATGGTCAACAGAGGTGAAGGAGCCAAGGCCTCCTTTTAAAAGTGTAACAGTTCATACCTTTTTGTCACCGCCACAATTGCTTCTGTATTTTCTTGTTCCCACCCAACCGCATCCACAACAGTATCATGGAAGGAGATGGCGAGTTGCACTTTGATTCCCACAACAAAATTGTCCCTCAGCAGGTGGTCTGAGGCAGATACTGTATATCGGCACAGCTTTGCACATCCCTCTTCTCCAAGTGTTTCCAGAGATTCTGGAGTGCTAGCATGTAGTGGTTGAGGCTTTTGTCCTCATGTTGCCTCCAGAAAAAGAACCTCCACTTCAACTCTGGAACCGTCACATTCTCTCCAAACAGGCCCTACAGGCATGCTATAAACCATTCCAGGCTGTCCCAGTCCTCCTCCGGTAGCACCATCACCGCTCGGTGGGTGTCATCCTGGAAGGAGTTGATAGCCAGCTCCGCAATCAGCTGGACTGGAACTTGATACAGGCATGCAGCAATCTCTAATCTCTCATCCCACTCAGCAAGGGGAATGTTGGAGCTGTTAAACATAGGCAGCAGGACCAAGGCCGATCCTAGAGGTTCCACGATGATTCCTGCTTTTCCTTCTGCACCCGCTGTTAGAATAGACATATCCTGCCAATGCAGAAAACAGAACTGTATTGAAATTGAAGTTCAGCTATACACAAGTCCGGCAGGAAAGAAACCCAAATGGGAGCCCTCACAGGATGTAACAGAGATGAGTAGTAGCAGTAGGTCTTGGGTGTGCCAACAGCATCCGTCTCCAGGAGCCGAATGTGGCTTGGCTGGTCCGTACTTAAATGGGGAGACTTCCAGGAAGGATGGCCTGTCCCTGTGCTTTCCCTCCTCATCTGGGGCCTGACCCTGACAAATGGGTGGTCTTTAGCTGAGGAGACTGAGGTGTTTTTCAGAGGAAGAGAGAGAGAGTCTAGGAGACCAGGAAAAAAAAAGGCTCTGACATGACAGTGCAGAGACAGTGAGGAGAGAACAACTGTGCCCAAGATTATCAGCCAGAGAAAGACAAAGCCTGAGTTGGCAGAAATCCACAGCCATTTTGGGAGTCTCCTAAGTCTGCAGCGAGTTATCTGGGCCAGTGTGGAGAGAGGACGAGGTGCCATTGGAAGCTACTACAGTGTTGGGAAGCAGTTCTGGGAGCGGATCGTAGAGAGACGGAGCCACTCCTGGGATGCTGTCTTTGCCGTGCTGCCTGCCAGAGTCACCCTAAGCAACCTAAGCGAGTTGACGCCTGGTCAGAGGTTCAACTAAATTAGTGTTACCGGGACTGGTGAGAGGGCCTTGCGGCCAATACTTGCTACCACTGCTAGGGAATAAAGTCACTAGGAGCTACTTAACCAGTGACCCCATAACTCTAATACTGCCTGCAGGCCTTACTGATAGCCTCAACGCACACCAATGAGCTCCAACGAAACTCAGGGCTAAGGACTGCCCCTAATTGTAACTACCTTGAAGCTCTATCTGCTGGCCAGTTTTTTTTTATTTCACATATTTTTATTGAATTTTCATGTAGGACAAGTAATAAGGTACAATTACATATGAGCCTGCTCGGCAACAAAGTATTACTGTAATAACGTGTCAACTGTAACAGATCATATAGGATACAATATGAAAATATTTCATTCCAAAATGTAGGTCAGAAGTAACTCTTATAATGGAGAGGAGCACTAACGGTATTCAGGACCTCTAGGTGAAGATCTTTACTCAGAGGCTCAAGACCAGAGTGGGATAGTAAATCACCGCTTATTTGGTGGGTGAAGTACCCCAACCCCCCGCCCTGGAAGGCAACCGCACATCACCCCCATGGGATCACACTGTGAGTGTGCGGTTCCCTCCCCGCGGCCCAGAGATCAGGGCCCCCCACCCCTCCTCTAAACCCTAACCATATATAGGGCCCGCTCTGGGGGACAGTTGCTCCTTTTAAAGTGTAAACTATAAAATTCTATATGTGTGGAAAATGGGAGAGAAGTAAGACAGGGAGGCATCATAATGCCTCCCAGAGAGCAGAAGAGAGAAAGGATAGGGAAGAGAGAAAGGAGAGAGTGGAGTCAAGGAGCATCTAAGAGTCTGGTGTAATGCCCGGGCATAGGGAAATGCCAGAGTAGGTTGCCCTAGGTTCCCAGATGGGCTCAAACTTAGGTACTTTGTCCTCAAGCTTCGCTATTAAGTGTTCTTGTGACATGATCCAGGATATTTTCCTCTTTGCTGCCAGAAATGAGATGGAGGGCTTTTTCCAAGCCCCCCGCTAGTGTGATTTTGGCACCAAAGAGGATAAAGTAGACCATGGTTTGCATATGCTTGTGTAGTGCGTCTACTTTACGGTTCAGGAGAGCAATAGTGGGATCATGAGGTTTTGCTGCTCCAGAAATTTTCCTTAGGAGACAGAATGCCTTGTTCCAGTAGGATCTGACTCGAGGACATGACCACCAGACATGGAACATGGATCCCACCAGGCTGCAGTTTCTAAGGCATAAGGGAAAAGCATCTTTGTACATTACTGCCAGTCTAGCAGGAACATAGTACCATCTGGTGAGGAGTTTAACATTGGCTTCAATTAGTGATACACTGAGGATACCTTTGTACATGCATTGTAGAGCCTGAAACCAGGTATTGCTGTCCCAAGAAATCTCCATGTTGTGCTCCCACACCCGGACATATGAAGGCTTGTCATCCCTGTTTGCCAGCAAGGCGTATTTAATCGAGATGCCCCCCTCTGATGCGTAAGGCTAGCACGCCATTGTTCATAGAGAGTAGACTTGGGGGGTTCCATTTTATCTGGTCAGATCGAGGTTAGGTAGTGCCCAATTTGGGTGAGCTTGAACCTCTCCGAAGCGGGTATTTCCAGTTGGTTCGTGCAGTAGCTCAGGGAAAGTGGGCCTGTAGAATTGAGAAAGTGTCCTATGCGGAATAAGCCTTTGTTCAGCCACCAACGAAAGGCCTGTATGTTCGCCGGGGGGGAAGGCAGGGTTATTGAATAAATGTGCCAATGGGCGCATAGTAGAGGTCACCTTGTGATGTTTGTGTATAGTGTCACATAGGGCTATTGAGTGAGAAAGAGTGGGCGATAGGATGGGGGGGCGATGCTTTCGGGTTACACCGCAGCAGGTGTGTCAGGGGACTGCTACCCTTTCTATAGCTACCCAGAATACCCTGAAAATAAGGTTTATCAAATTGTTCAAAAAGGATTAGGTGCGCTACCTGAAAAAACTGTGAAAAAACAGACCTAAAACTTGTCTGTAGAACAAAGGGTTTCACATTTATTGAACTTATTTAACTTTTGTTTAACTACATATGGACCTTTGTTGATTTTATTAATTTTTATTGTTTTCAGTTATTTTTCATTCATGCGATATTATCCTTTGTTCTACAGACAAGTTTTAGGTCTGTTTTTTCACAGTTTTTTCAGGTAGCACACCTAATCCTTTTTGCTCAATAGCCAGTGCGCCGCCCTTTGAGCTCCTTCTGCTAATCTCGTGTTTATCTTGTGTTTTAGTAGAAGTTTGGTGAGAGACGATTCGTGCAAATAATAATAAAGAAATCAGTTTGTCAGAACTCTGTGTGAATATCAGCAGCAAAACGACTTCATTATTCTAACATTATAAAGAAGAAGAGAATGCGCTGCATTAAAAGATTAAAAACTTTGCAGTGTGACGAATATGCTATCTCCATTACGAACGCTGGTTTTACCAGACCGAGCGCTTTCGTCTTGTACTTGATTCAGAGCATGCGTGGAATTGTGTGCGTCGGAATTGTGTACACATGCTCGGGATTTCCGACAACAAGTTTTTTTGTCAGAAAATTTGAGAACCAGCTCTCAAACAGTTGTTGTCAGAAATTCCAACAGCAAATGTCCAATGGAGCATACACACGGCCGGAATTTTCGACAACAAGCTCACATCGAACATTTCCCGTCGAAAATTGTGTACGCAGCTTAAGGCTCTCCTGATTTGGTCCGGGCCCTGTCTTCCGGGGATGAAGCCTACTTGGTCCTTACAGATGTAACTTGGGATAAAACTAGCCGTCCTGGAGGCCAGGATTTTGGTAATGATTTTGAGGTCGCTATTGATAAGGGATATTGGACGGTAGTTGCTAACGTCAGTCATACATTTCCCTGGTTTGGGGATTGCCGAAATGTATGCAGTGTTTAGGTCCTTGTCTATTGGGGTTCCATCCCTTAGTGAATTAAAAAAATGTGCCATATAGGGGGCTAAAGAGGGGCTAAATGTTTTATAGTAGCAGACTGAAAATCCGTCTGGGCCTGGGGAGGTGCCAATTTTGAGGGATTTGATTGTCTCTAGAACCTCTGAAGTGGATATGGGGTCGTCTAGCAGGTCTCTATGACTCTTTGATATTACAGGAATAGGGAGATCATTTGAGGAAAGAATCAATCGCCGCAGATGGAGGATGAAGGTCCTCTTCATAGAGTCGTGAGTAAAACTACTGAAAGTATTCCATAATCCGTGGGTCAGGTCACCTGATGGGGTGCAAGTATTGGGGAAGGCTCGGGTTCAGGGTTTGGGGGTTAGCTTTGCTGCTAGTTTGGAGCCAGGTTTATCTTTTTGAAAACAGAGTGTCAGGGACGTGTTGGTGGTCATCGGGCTAACATACGTGCACGCAGGTGCACGAGAGGCTTTTCCAGAGCAATTCAGCTGAATTCCCCACTGGGGCGCTGGCGCGCTTCCGCGAGCGCCGTTCGCGCGCGCGTGCGCGCGCCCGTGTGCGCGTCCGTTCGCGCTAGCGCTGTTTGGCGCCAAAGTCCCTTTAAATAGGTGTCAGTTACTCCCATCAGGTGCTGTTCGTCTGCAGCTCTGCACCTGAGTTTCTGTATCCTGCCTGTTGTTACTATTATTATTGACCCGGCTCCGTCTGACTATTCTACTATCTCCTACCCGACCCGGCCTGCCTGACCTTGCTGTTATCCTGTTACCCGTTGCCGAAAACCTGCCTGCCTGACTATTCTGTGATCATCCCTTCTGCCATATACCTGCCTGATCTCCTGCCGATACGGACTATTTGACTCTGCTTTGCTTGTGTCCTGTGACGCTGCTCACCACTTGCTCTTCCAGCTCCAGGTTCTGCTGCTGCAATATCCTTCTCCTGCCTGCTAACGGATCCGCTTCTGCTTACCTGCATCCGCAATACAGCCTCCCTGAAGGAAGTCTCATCAGCTCCTGCGCTGGCCGTCGCAAGAAACCGCATCAGGCACTCCTACCCACTGTGCTCAGTAGACCACTGTCTCCACTCCAGTGGCTTCTGAACCAGTGCTTAAGAGAGGTCTTCTTCTACCAGTTGGGCTCAACTACCAGGTACCTAACAGTACGAACAGCCATGTCTGAGCCCGCAGGAGAGGCCTCTCCTATCAAGGCGATCTGTACGCACTTAGCGGCACTCACGCAAGCCGTAAAGACTTTGCAAGACAGTTATACCAGACTGGAGGGTCAAGTCCTGAACCTCAGTGGCCCAGGAGGCACATCTCCTGCTCCAGCAACAGCTCCAGTACAAGCCACTGTACCTCCCTCTGGGGTTATGCTTCCACCCGAACCGAGGGTTCCCATCCCTGAGAGGTTCTCTGGGGACCGCACGAAGTTCCTGGCCTTCCGCAGTGCCTGTCAGTTAAATTTTGCCTTACAGCCACTGACTTTTTCTTTGGAGGCTACTAAAGTAGGATTTGTGATATCCCTTCTGCAAGGAGAGCCGCAAACCTGGGCTCATCGGCTGCTTGAAAATAACTCAGTGCAGATCCAATCCTTGTCCTCTTTCTTTGAAGCCATGGCTCAATTGTATGATGATCCTCAGCGGACTGCCACCGCTGAGTCAGCTTTGTTCGCGCTCCAGTAAGGCCGCAGACCGGCCGAGGACTATGTCACGGACTTTTGACGCTGGAGCGCGGACACACAATGGAATAATGCAGCATTACGCCATCAATTCCGCATGGGGTTATCAGAGAGCCTCAAGGATGAGCTCGCACGGGTAGGAATGCCAGATACCCTTGAAGAACTTATTGCTTTAACAATCCAGATCGACCGGCGCCTTCGTGAACGCCGGTCTGAACGCTCTTCCCAGCAAACGCGCCCCATGTGGATGACTGCAAAAGTTCCAATGCCTACCTCCCGATACCTACCTTCTACCTGCCCCAACCCGGCCACTCCAACACCTGATGTTCCTGAACTGATGCAGCTGGGACTACTGCATTCTACTCTATCTCCAGAAGAGCGGGCACGCAGACGCCAGCTAAACCTCTGCCTCTACTGTGGTGGGACAGGCCACTATGTGAACAACTGCCCGGTCAAGACCCGTAAGTGTGTTTCCTCTACTCCAGCCAGTCTTTCAGCATTAACCGCCAATGCCACTCAACTTGCTCTCCCTCTCTCGTTACAGCTCCAGGGAAGAACAATCCGGATCAACGCCATCATTGATTCTGGGGCTTGCAGCTGCTTTATTGACTCTGCCTTTGCTGCTCAACATAATCTTCCTCTGAAAGACAAAACACACAGACTTTCCGTTTTTCTGGCTGATGGGTCCCACATAAAATCAGGACAAGTCTCTCAAGAAACCCTTCCACTGTTTGTCACCTGTTCATCTCAGCATAAAGAGATCCTGGTTTTGGACGTCATCTCCTCTCCTCTGTTTCCGATCATTTTGGGCATGCCCTGGCTTCGGGCCCATTATCCCCACGTTAATTGGTCCACCGGTGAAATCAAGTTTCTATCTCCCTATTGTCAGAGACATTGTTTACCTGAACCCTCCAAACCAGCTGCCACCTTACTCTGCATGGATGTAGATCCAAATCACCTCCAAACCATACCAGAGGTTTATCATGAATTTGCAGATGTTTTCAGCAAGAAGGGAGCGGACTCCCTGCCACCCCATCGCCCCTATGATTGCCCAATTGAGCTGCTTCCTGGGGCCGAGATTCCCTTCGGGCGCATCTTTCCACTATCTGAAAAGGAACAAGAGGCACTTAAACTATACATTAATGAAAACCTCGAAAAGGGCTTTATTCGACCTTCTACCTCCCCAGCTGGGGCTGGTATATTCTTTGTTGCCAAAAAAGATCAGACTCTTCGTCCATGTGTGGACTATCGGGACTTAAATAAGATCACAGTTAAAAACCGCTACCCGTTGCCCCTGATACCTGAATTATTTCAGAAGTTGAGGTCTGCCGTTATCTTCACTAAGTTGGATCTAAGAGGGGCCTACAACCTGGTCCGCATTCGGGCCGGGGATGAATGGAAGACGGCCTTCCGGACCCGTTTTGGGCACTATGAGTACTTGGTCATGCCCTTCGGCCTATGCAATGCCCCTGCCACTTTTCAGCATCTGGTCAATGATATATTCAGAGATTTCCTGGACATCTTTGTGATAGTTTACTTGGATGATATTTTGATCTTCTCTAATTCCCTTAACCAACATCGGGAACATGTTCGCAAAGTCTTGAGCCGTCTTCGTTTACACGGACTGTATGCCAAAGCAGAAAAATGCGAATTCGAACAAGGGGACATTCAGTTTTTGGGACTAGTGATCTCCCCTACCGGCATTAAAATGGATCCTCAAAAAGTGTCTGCTGTGCTAGATTGGCCAGCTCCTCTGGACAAGAAGGGCGTGCAGCGCTTTATCGGATTCGCAAATTTCTATAGAAAATTTATTAAAGGATTCTCTGCCATTATTTCAACTATCACGCAGCTAACCAAGCAGAACTGTCGCTTTCATTGGAGCCCAGAGGCTCAGGAGGCCTTTGAAGAATTGAAGAGACGGTTCACCTCAGCTCCAATTCTCAGCCATCCTGACCCATCCCTACCTTTTATTCTGGAGGTGGATGCTTCTGAAGTGGCGGTGGGTGCAGTCATCTCTCAGCGACAGGGTAACAAGGATCTGATGCACCCTGTGGGTTTTTTTTCCAGGAAACTCTCGCCGGCTGAGCGAAATTACGATGTGGGTGATCGAGAGTTACTGGCCATCAAGGCAGCACTAGAAAAGTGGAGGTATTTGTTGGAGGGTGCAGTCCATCCGGTTCTAATATATACGGATCACAAGAACCTCGAATATTTAAGATCTGCTAAGAGACTGAAACCTCGACAAGCCCGGTGGGCCCTATTTTTCACACGTTTCTGTTTTCATATTACTTACTGGCCAGGAACCAAGAACGTGAAACCAGACGCGCTGTCGCGCATGTTTGATCATCCCAAGGAACCTTCTGTACCTGACACCATCCTGCCAGCAAATAATTTCTTACTCCTTCAGACGGACATCCTGTCTTTGATCAGAGAAGCATCACCAGAACCTTCAAGTCTTCAGGGACTTGCTTTAGTATCTCAAGATGGGTTATTATGGAAAGGAAGTCAAATATTTGTGCCAGAAGACATCCGAGTCAAAGTGCTGAGCTTGTTGCATGATCATCCACTTGCAGGACACTTTGGGGTCTGCAAGACCCTTGAACTCGTGCAACGCACGTTCTGGTGGCCTAACATGAAAGAATTTTGCAGAAAGTACGTTAGCTCCTGTCCTGTTTGCATTCAAAATAAAACTTCCAGGAACCGAGCTTGGGGACTGTTGAGGCTGTTGCCCATACCAGATAGGCCCTGGAGGATGATAGCAATGGACTTTATTGTTGAATTACCATGCTCAGAAGGATGTTCGGCGATCTTCGTAGTCGTCGATCGTCTGTCTAAAATGGCCCACTTTCTGCCCTTAAAGGGGACACCTTCTGCTGTAGAGACTGCCCGTGTATTCATCAAGGAGATCGTCAGGCTGCACGGAGTTCCTGCAAATATAGTGTCCAATAGGGGGGTGCAGTTTACTTCACGTTTCTGGAAAGCCCTATGTGAAATACTGAAAATTGAATTAGCCCTGTCTTCAGCGTATCACCCCCAAACAAATGGGCAAACCGAACGAACAAATCAAACACTAGAGCAATACATTAGATGCTTTACCTCATTTGTACAAGACGACTGGGTGTCCCTACTACCTCTAGCGGAATTCGCTTACAATAATGCTAGCCACTCTGCCACGGGTCAGTCCCCGTTTTTTGCCAATTATGGTTTTGATGTGTCTTTCTTACCAGATTTTCTTCCAGAATCCCCAGTTCCAGCGGTCCAGGACACAGTACAGTTCCTCAGTCACAACAACCGGATGCTACAGGAAGCGATATCCAAGGCACAAGCAGACAGTAAGAGGATCTTTGATCAAAAGAGAAGAGGAGATCTAAATCTGCAGATTGGTGATAAGGTATGGCTGTCTACCAATAATATTAAACTAGCTTGTCCTTCCAAGAAGCTTGCTCCTAAGTTTATTGGGCCTTTTCCGGTGAAAAAGAAGGTTAACGAAGTGTCTTATGAACTGTGTTTACCTGACTCACTTAAAATCCATCCTGTGTTCCATGTGTCATTATTGAAGCCTGCTGTAACTGATCCCTTCCCTAATAGGGGCACCAGGGTCCCCGAACCTGTCTTGGTGGACGGAAATGAGGAATATGAGGTGGAGGCTATCCTCGATTGCAGAAAGAGATTGGGGCAGGTACAGTTCTTGATCAAATGGAAAGGGTATGGTCCGGAGAATAACTCATCGGAACCCAATAACAATATTCACGCTGAACGTTTGATCCAGGCCTATTTCTCTGCTCATCCTGAGAAGAGGAGTTATCTGGACATCCGGAGGCTGCCCGTTGAGAGGGGGCAATTTCAGGGACGTGTTGGTGGTCATCGGGCTAACATACGTGCACGCAGGTGCACGAGAGGCTTTTCCAGAGCAATTCAGCTGAATTCCCCACTGGGGGGCGCTGGCGCGCTTCCGTTCGCGCGTGCGTGCGCCCGTTCGCGCTAGCGCTGTTTGGCGCCAAAGTCCCTTTAAATAGGTGTCAGTTACTCCCATCAGGTGCTGTTCGTCTGCAGCTCTGCACCTGAGTTTCTGTATCCTGCCTGTTGTTACTATTATTATTGACCCGGCTCCGTCTGACTATTCTACTATCTCCTACCTGACCCGGCCTGCCTGACCTTGCTGTTATCCTGTTACCCGTTGCCGAAAACCTGCCTGCCTGACTATTCTGTGATCATCCCTTCTGCCATATACCTGCCTGATCTCCTGCTGATACGGACTGTTTGACTCTGCTTTGCTTGTGTCCTGTGACGCTGCTCACCACTTGCTCTTCCAGCTCCAGGTTCTGCTGCTGCAATATCCTTCTCCTGCCTGCTAAAGGATCCGCTTCTGCTTACCTGCATCCGCAATACAGCCTCCCTGAAGGAAGTCTCATCAGCTCCTGCGCTGGCCGTCGTAAGAAACCGCATCAGGCACTCCTACCCACTATGCTCAGTATACCACTGTCTCCACTCCAGTGGCTTCTGAACCAGTGCTTAAGAGAGGTCTTCTTCTACCAGTCGGGCTCAACTACCAGGTAACTAACACAGAGTTTCTCTCCCGTCCATCGCAGATGCTTCTCAGCTTTGGTTGTTGAAGCTAAATTAAGATTAATTTGGGCTGTGTCCAAGCAGGACAGGGTGTCGTGGGTGGGGTTTCATTTGTGGGTTTTGCTCAGTGAAAGGAAATCCTCTGTGCGTTTTTGGATATCTGCTCCATGTACGCGTTTCAGTTTGGACGCTATCTGTATGAGTTTTTCTCTAATCACAGATTTTTGAGCTGCCCATAGGGTTTCGGGTTTAACTGTGTTATCGTTGTTCTCATTGAAATAGTCTTCCAATGTCTTATCCAGTATTGTGCACTGTACCAGATCACTTAGTAAGGCTTCATTAGGTCACCATTTAAAAGGGGCGGATGTCCCTAAAGGGCGCTGGGTTCCAAGTACCACAATAGAGTGGTCTGAGAGGGAGGTGTCACTAATTTTGGCAAACAGGGCTAATGGGATTGAGTGCGATTGCATAAAGATGTGGTCAATCCTGGCATGGGTGTTGTGTGGTGCAGAAAAATGTGTATAGTCTTTTGTATGTGGGTGGAGTACCCACCAAATATCCACCAAACCTGCGGAATA
The DNA here is from genome assembly GCF_042186555.1 of Aquarana catesbeiana. Lineage (NCBI taxonomy): Eukaryota > Metazoa > Chordata > Amphibia > Anura > Ranidae > Aquarana > Aquarana catesbeiana. Next base: position 253,793,229 of record NC_133330.1, read on the forward strand.
TAGTAGCTGGGCGAATTTTAAACTTTGTCTGGATGGGAGCTTGGATCTAGGTTTCCCGATCGCCGTTTTGTCTAGGGAGAGGTCAAATGCTATATTTGAATCTCCTCCCACGAAAACTGTGCCCTGACAGTGTATCCGTATTGTGTGTGTTAAGGAGTCAAACATTTTTGCCTGCCCTTTGTTAGGTGTATAGTAGGAGACGAAAGTGTAGGTCTCTCTATCAATGGTGCCTGTCACTAACACAAAACGCCCTGCTGGGTCCTTAAGAGCCTTGGTTGGTGAGAAATTTAGGTGTTTTGAGAAGCAGATTGCTACCCCTTTGATTTTGTTTTCCACGTTGGCGAGAAAGAATTGGGGGTACCGTTGGTGTAGAAAGATGGGCTGGTAGGAAATGGGGAAGTGGGTTTCTTGTAAGAGTAGTATATCTGATTTCATAGAGTGGTACAGTTGGAGCAGTTTCCGCCTTTTTACCGGCGAGTTCAGCCCCTGTGTATTATGTGAGACTATGCTCAAGGTCGAGTTGGCAGGGGTCGTACTAGACATGGATCAGAGTGTGGTGCTTCCCAGGATCATACTGTACCTTACCCCACGTAGGTGGATCAGTCAACAGCAATGGGTGTTGGCGATGGGTGCTGCTGTTCGTGCTAGGGAGCTAACGACATGTGACCCCCCAGGACTCCTACAGGAAAAGATAGGCAGATAGAGAAAAAGATTGGAAATAGAAAGCAGAAGAAAAAGAGAAAATGTGAGAGAGACATACTGAATAAACTTGTTATAGCGCAGTCTGAATTCCCCATATCCCCCCCGGGGTAGGAAAGGTCCAGCCTCTTCCTGACCCATAACCAAAAGGTCGGAGGTCCCCTGGGTAGGGGTGCCTCTGTCAGCCTTCAAGAGAAAGTAAACACCCCTCAAAGGCTGGTGGAGGTGCATTGTATCCGCCACGGCCTCACAGCCATTTACATTAATAATATTAATTACATATGAACCGAGTCTCGTTCCCTGTAAAGATAGTTGGGTCAGAGACTGGGAGAGTGGTCCTTCAGCCCCACCTGCCAGGGGCATCTCCGGAACATGGGTACCCCCTGTGAGGGTCTCGGCCTGCTGAATGGCCACTATCCCGTACCCCACATAAATTTGGTAATAGGATCAACAGGCTTAGCAAACTTTAAAAGAACTGTATAGTGGGATAGAATAGTACATTCCTGTGGTCTCCCCCCTAAGGGGGGGGGGGGGAGCTAGGTAGTAATTAAACTTACAGAACATGTAAGCTTCATAACCAGATTGTTTTTAAAGAAGGGGGGCCCCTGGCCAGCGGCCCTAGTTTGCTACTGTAACTGAAGTGCAACAAAAAAGGAAAAAGAGAAAAAAAGGGGGGAAAAATTGCCCTAGATAACAGAGAGGGACCATTAGGTGTGACCCTTCTCCCCTCCCACCCCTCAGATTGTTCCCAAAGAGCTGACCCCTCCGTAACAGAAGATGAGTGTAGTTCAATGTGGATGGTGTCAGCAACAACAGGGGAAAGTCTTGAAGGACTCCACTGCCGCCACTTTTTTATGTACAAGCGCTTTTTTAAACTACTCAAATGTAAGTGTTTTTCTTTTATTAAAAAGTTTACTTTGTTTACGGAATCACACTATGTGGCCCATTTTTTATTCTTTATGGGCCATGTCCTGGGATATCTAACCACCCCTACGGAGAAGATACCTCCGTGAAGGCCCCTAGGACCCCATCCCTCGCTGGCCACCAAGGCTTCCCTTCCATTGCCGGTGGGCAATACAAGCTGGTTTGACCCATAGAGCGTATGCTGTTTTGGGTTCAAACTCTCTGGTAAGCCTCCATTCACTCTGGTGGTGGTATCTTCACATTTATATGCTTATGACACTTCCGTGAAGGCTCTTAGGGCTTCATCTCTTGCTGGTTACCAAGGCCTTCTCCTCATTGCCGGTGGGCAATACAAGCCGGTTTGACCCATAGAGCGTATGCTGTTTTGGGTTCAAACTTTCTGGTAGGCCTCCATTCATATTGGTGGTGGTATTTTCACATATTTTCATTCCTACGCACAGGGTGATCATGATGGCCTCACGTTAAGATGGACTGCGATTCACTAATATATATGATGGACTTTAAAAAAAGTCATTAGAGATTTTCTTAAATCGCCATCTCTATTTCTATTTGTATTTTACTTTTTAGCGCTACACTTTGTTACATTTGATGTTTATAGCAAAATTTCTATTTGTTGTGTTAGCCACTTACAATATTGAGTAGGCGCAAAGTTATCTTTGTTTTTTTGAACAAAATAGGGTGTTCAGATTACGTTGATTGAAGCTGTATCCATCCGACTGACCTCAGAGTGGGAGAGAGTCCTTGGATCTTTTGGAGTAGTGCTTTTGCCACGCTGGCTTGAGAGGGCTTGCAGTGGGCGGGCTTTTCGCTGAGGGTATTGCGACTTTCCCGGCCGATGAGGGTTGCGGTTCTTGTGATAATAAATCCAGGTGTAGTAGAATACGCTCACTTTCAGCAAACCATGAAAAGCCATAACTTTTGTTGCGAAATGAGAAGTTCAGGCGGAGTGGAAAAGACCATCTGTAGGTAATTTCATTTTGCGTCAATACTTGGAGCAGGGGTTTCAAGGCTCTCCATTTCTATACAGTGTAGGGTGAGAGGTCTGCAAAACTTTTGATAGGTTGTCCCTGGAACGTCAGGTTTTCCGCTGCACGCGACCTTTTCATTACCTCTTCTTTCACTGTGTAAAAATTTGGTTTTACAATAATGTTCCTTGGGAGGCCATCTGAACGTGGAGGTTGTAGGGCTCTGTGTGCCCTGTCTAATTCCAGGCGGTGGACTAGGATGTCAGGGATTAAGTCCTTGATAAGCGCCCGGATTTCCGGCTGAACCTCTTTCACCATTTCAGGGAGACCCCTACCCTAAAATTGTAACGTCTGGACCTGTATTCCAAGTCATCAATTTTCAATGATGCAGTCTCTAATTGGTCCTGTATGTCCTGAATTCTGGCAGAGTTTTGGTTAATTCTGACTACCAATTGATCTGCCTTTCTTTCAATATGTTCCATCCGCATACCCAGTTGTTGTAAATCCGCATGGATTGATGAGGTTATTTAAGCAGCATTTTGCGCTGGATAGCATTTTGGTGAATGCTGACATCATGGAAGAGAAGTCAGTAGGTGTAGGTGGAAGGCCCTGTAGTGCCCCCTCACAAGCCTCTAGTGGTGCCATGGGGACGAACATTGCAGTCAGGAGAAGGCCATCAAGTGTTCTCCCTATCAGGAAATCAGTGGATGTGGGTGAGGTGGTCATCCTGTGGGCTGTACTCACTGTGTCCTTTTGCGACAAGCGAGCTGCGGTTCCTGGGGCATCTTGGTCCGCAATGGAGTCTTCCTCCTCTGTCCCTCTACCCTGTGTACTCGCGGCCGCCATCTTGGAATGGCTGTGGGGTTCAGGAGTCGCGTTCAGTGAGCGGCATAGGTTCAGTCTGGCCATGCCTGCTGACATCAGGGTGATCCTGGGGTGTGCCCCTCACTGTCGCTGGTGGAGTGGGCCCGGAACAAGCTCTCAGTCGGCTGCAGCGGGTGTCGTTAGACCGGGGCGGCACAAAGCTCTAGATGATCGTGGCCATCTTGGCAGCCTCCACGCATGCGCCTCCCTGCTGGCCAGTTTAAAGGGGTACTATACCTCTGTGTATTCGTTTGAGTGCACTCAAAACCTAGTGTGGATTTATAAGTACCCTTGTTGCATTTAAAGTTTATATGCATTGTTTATTGCTAGCCTGCCTGCTGAATGTGTTCAATTCGGTTTAACTGTTACTTACACTATAATAGTCAATCAATAGATTAAGCGTATTTATCACTAAACAGGTGTGTGTGTGTGTATTTATTGCCATATCCCACAGCCAGGCGAAAGGTATTTCTCACTTGTGTTGTAAATTGTTCTTGCAGTAATTTTATTCAACCAGGTATACCAGGGGGGCCGAGGTTGTTCTTGGAGTCGAGGCGCAGAACAGAGAACCAAAATTTAACCAGCGGCTCCTATATATATATATATATATATATATATATATATATATATATATATATATATATATATATATATATATATATATATATGTAGCACTAACTCTCAGTGGAGCTGCTGGTTTAAACGGGCTTGTTACCTTCACTCTCGATACCTCTGTTTCACCGGCACCGGGTCTAGGGTTCCGTTGAGTTTACCTCTGGACGATATAAGCACCAAACACTTGAGTACGTTTTCAATGCTTTATTGAACCAAGTAACGAAGAAAGTAGCAGGAAAGAGGCAGGAGGAAAACTGCAGGGAAGCTTAAATACCTTTCTTTAGGTTTCTTTAGAACATCTTTTAAAGTTGAATACTGTAATTGAATGCAATCCCCTTTTTGTGGGACACGATCTTTGCTCGCCTGGATAGGCCTCTCTCACTTGCCTAGCAGCCAGTACGTAGCATGAACAAAAGTCTCTGCCACAGACTTGCTTGGAATAAACCCGTACAATCCTCTGCCACAGGATGTATTGGTTCACGATGAATGTCAGACACAGTACTTGAACCTTTAAGCCAACCCGGCAGTACCATGCAATAATATCACTTCAGGATACGTCCTCCAACCGAGTCACGAGGCCCCTCTCCAAACCAGCACTCTGCATGATCCTTCCATGACGGGTCCTCCCCTGGGATCTTCTCGGTTGTCCAGCTTCTTCATTCTGGATAGACAGCTCAGGACCATTCCTCGGCTGCTGTGGTAGGCCCCAGACAGACTTCTGGGCCCACCCATGCGCCGCAGCGACGCGGGCCTCCAGAACGGAGGACCACGAGGTGGTACTCTAACACATACCTGTCGGCCAGGAGGGCCAGCAGGTGGCTGAAAACGAACCCCTAAACATGGCGTCTGTCCCATAAATACCCTCTCCCAGAATGCAACTCGGAGGACCACCTCCACCGAGTTGTCTCCGGGACAGAGGAGCACTCATCCGCTTCAACATGTTGCTTTTCCAACACCCGCCGATGGTGACAATGACAACCACTTGCGCAATGCGGAACCACACGCAACACCAGCCAAGCTGGAACAGAGGCAAATCCAACTTTCCACAAAGAGCAATTCACTAAATTTACCTATAAGATGGTAGATAGGGTATATAGGGTAAATAATGCAGTCCCTTCATCTAGCACCTAGAAACCAAGTATTTAGTATTTTACCCACTGCAATGGTTATTTTTGTTCTAGGCCAGAGTTTAGCTGTAAGGAACTTGATTACATAAAACACAGTGGTCATAAAAATATAAAATCATAATGAGTTCTACCCCTCACTGCCTACTGTGACTCACAAGGTAACTGAGCTAAAGACACACAGCCTTACTTATGTGTTCATTAACTTAACTGTAGATTTTTTTACAATGTTTTCCTACAATTACAAATGCTTAGATGTTAAAGGTTAACCATAAAGGAGAAGATGAACTACAATGTCTGCTATTTAAAAAAAATCCTCAATCCAAATTTAAGCAGCAGGTCAACTGTTGACGCAAGTGGAGAGCTGCTGATTCAGTCCAACAAACCCATCTCGGAAATTCCAGGTAACAAGTGAATGCATTCCTTCAGCTTCTAATGCCATCCTATAAAAAACAGCAAGGTGGTTTACTCAATTAACCTTTAATCTGAGTACTGTGCATATCCTGTATAACAAAGAGGAATGGTATCAGATTCAGGTTGTGCATGAGTTCAAGGCAAACTTAACTCGTTTGAAGTTTGTAATGTGCGATTTCACCCCCGAGCAATATGGGGGCACTTAGATAAGCCAGCCCCTAAACTATAAAAGGGTGGGTTCCCAGCAGCCATATTGACAATGCACAGTAGTTAGCTGTTAGGTAATAGTGAGAGGCTAAGCAAATGAAGTGCTACTAATAAAGTGCATAGGGATAGATTTGTATATGGCTTGTAGTCATTGGTCTTTTAACCACTGCCTGCCATCTGGCCGCATATATGCGGCCTCTCAATAGGTGGGCTTTAACGCTAAGCGTCTGTATATATGCATCTATAGGGAAACTGTTTACTGTGCTGAGAGCATGCTCACTGCATGCTCCCAGCACAGTAACTAAAGTGTTAAGGAAAACTTCCAATACATACTTGTGATAGGAAGCTTTTGATCATGTGACCGGTGTTACAGACAATCAAAGCAATCGCATGATTGGAATGTATGTCTCCACCTTCAGGCATTTCGATGAAAGAGCTGGGAGCCGGCGGCAGTAAGAGATTAAAGTAGACTTAAAGTGATTGTAAAGTCAGAAGTTTTTTTTGATCTTCATGCATTGTATGCATTAAGATAAAAAACCTTCTGTGCGCAGCAGCCCCCCTCAGCCCCTCTAATACTTACCTGAGCCCCATCTCGATCCAGCGATGTGCACGAGTGATTCGGCCATCTGCGATTGGCTGAGACACAGCAGCAGTTCCATTGGTTCCCGCTGCTGTCAATCAAAGTCAGTTAGCCAATGAGGAGAGAGAGAGGGCAGGGCTGAACCGTGGCTCCATGTCTGAATGGACACACTGAGTTGCGACTCAGCTCGGGTGCCCCCCCCCCCCCCCCCAGCAAGCTACTTGCTATGGGGGCATCTGACAGGACGGAGGGGCCAGGAGTGCCAGCGAGGAACCCAAGAAGAGGAGGATCTGGGCTGCTCTGTGCAAAACCACTGCACAGAGCAGGTAAGTATAACATGTTTGTTATTTTTAAAGAAAAAAAACAAGACTTTAGTATCACTGTAAAACTTTTTTGAATGTCCTGTTGGTAGTTTAATGCTTTGTAGCTCATTGCTTTGGGGTGGTGGGGGTATTTTTTTTACATTTTTATACTGATGAAGTCCAGTAGCTTCTTTACAGCCTCTCCATATGCACTACAGTCATAACAGGCTGCATGTGTTTCTTCAAATTGCATATTTCCTGATTTTTGCTGGCTGCAGCCTGTCCCTGTTTTTTTAACATGCCATATTTCCTAGTTGTTGCTGACTGCAATTTTGTATATGTATAGCCTGGTACTCAGCAGTAGACCAGGAGGAGCGCCAGGAATACAGCTGTGGGATTCCTCACCCCCAGACTTGCTGCTGCACTGTATCAGAGCGGGTGTGTGTGTCATCGTCTGTTTGTTCTTCCCTCTGCCCCCCCAGCCCAACCCAAACTCTCCCACTTACTGCCAGAGGTTGCCTTCAGCGGTGGTGATACACAGAGAGGGAGGGAACTGTTAGTACAGCAGTTCATCCCATCTCTCATGATGGAGCTGCCTAGAATACTGGAACATTTAGTTTTATGGAGGCACTGGATTGTGGAGGCTAATGGGGCTGCAAACTACGGGAGTCAGAGAGGAGAAGAAAGTTGAGTTTTCCCGGGCTTTTGGAAAAGAACCTGTGTCTTTTGTGGGAGGGAATGGAGCTGCACAGATCGGTGCCACAACTGTGTCTTGTGTGGGGGGAGCTGGAGCAATGCGGACTTGCTGCTTTCCTTTCTGTACCTTGATCAGAGAGACTGAACCTGTGAGATCTAGGATTAAGCATTATGAGGACCAGAGAGCAATGGCGACCCTAGGGGGGGCCAGAGGGGGCCCTGACCCCCCCAACATTATGCTGGGCCCCACCATGTGCCCCCCCAAAAAAAATATTTTTTTTTTTTTTTTTTTACAAAAAGGCAATTTCTTTTTGTTTGTATTCATATTGGATGTGCCGCATCTTACTCGAGCCACCGCTGGGGTAACACAGTCTCTATTGAGAGGGAGAACATCCCCAGTCAGCTCCTGCGGGTGATTCCTCCCCCCTCCCTCTGCTCGCTGACACTGCATAATGCAAGCGCTCACACAACCACGGCCGCCCGATCTGCTCCTTCCCCTGCATCCTCATTGGCAGGGAGAAGAGCGAGTTGCAGGAAGGACTCCACCAGGACTCTCAGTTACTGAAAAAACAAAAAAACAGACTGATTTCTCCCGTCCTTAGGACAGGAGAACCAGCCTGTAAATTCCAAGAAATGCCAGACCAGCGCTGTCAATAGCAGGGGCAGGACAGCAAGAGGAGGCTGGGGAACCCCACAGTGACAGAACACCGGGGCCTGGGGGCAAGACAACCTTTGCAACCCTGATAGTTCTCTCACTGCTTTGGACCCTTATATTTTCTTGGTATGCTGGTGACATATATCTCTTGTTTTCTGTCACCCTGGGGGGGGGGCCCAATACAGTAGGAAGGGAGCTCACTGCAGAACATGTGAAAGGGCCGTTGTGGGATCGTAGTAAAGGGGTAAAGGGCACCAGGATAGATAGATCTATCTATCTATCTATCTATCTATATATAATATATATTTGCATTTTATATTGCCCCCCTATTTTTGTCCCTGTCCCCCCATGTGCCCCCCCTAAATATGAAAGCTGGAGACGCCACTGCTGAAGCTGAGCCTGAGAGGACCTGTTCATGAGGACTGAGTTACCAGGGACCAGGTTCCTGAGGACAGCGGACCGCCAAGTGCCCACAATAAAGTTTCCTGTGTACCAGAATGGTTAAGCAGATTCAACTGTGCTTATTCCATCACCATTAGCAGTTTAGCGCAATAGGAGACTGCCCTATTTGCCTAGCAGCCCCAAAGTTATTCACTGCATGCACTTAAGGTAATAAGTGCTCCATTGTACAGACCAGGCCTCAACTTTAGCTGGATTAAGTTTGCCGGTTAGGCACCAGGTACTATACAATCACCTCCCAGGAACATCTCTGTCAGGAATGTACACTTATACATACTGTATATACAGAGTGCACTCTGGGACACTTTTTATTTATCATTTGTGCTACTGTGAGACTTTTCATTACCATTTATAATTCTCGCTGTTTTTTGCAGTTTTTTTTTTTAATGCTATGTATACCAGGTTAATTTGGGTTAGCATTACTGTGGTCTAGGTTAACTGCCATATTATAGCCTAGTATTCACCTCAGTTAGCGTATTGCATTCAAACTGACTCTTCTATGTGTTCAGTGATTGTTTTGCATTGCCATCTATTTTAACTTGTGATAATATACAGTATTTATTTATTCACAATTAAGTAGCCTGGTGCTTATGTTTTATGTGCTGGTAGAGTTGTGGGTAGCATACTAAAATTTGATTTCATAGGTGTTTGCAGCATCTCATCACCTAACCAGGTGTGTCGGGGGGGGGGGGGGGGGGGAGTTCACAGAGTCGTAGCAGAGAGCAGAGAACTACGAAGTGGCTCCTCAATTGCATTGTCCAAATATGGCCATATAAGGTCAATGATGTCACCAGCACCCCTCCACCCCTTTACTACATTTGGCTGTGGGGTTGGGAAATTCCCCACAGCTGACTGGACTGGCAACCTGCTATGATGTGACAGCTTCCCACCAGTTTAAGTCAAACTGGGTTCGGCCCATAACTTAGCTCAGTAATAACCATCAGCACCCCAATCCTCCTCCTCTGACCCTTGCTGCCTTTTGGTATTCCAAATGCTGGTGGATGGAAAGGAGGACTTTCTATGTGAAGTAATGAATAACGGCTGGTGTATGGCTTCTTGTGGAAAATAATGGAGACTGGGTACTTGACTGTGGTGTAACACAGGCCACAAACTTGCACATAGGGGAGTTAGGAAAAGCTGACATTACACAACACAGGGCATGGGGGTGATATGTTAAAAAAGCCCTATTAACCCTTTTGCTGACAGCTAACATATGTCATGCTTCTGCAGCGGTGGGAGGTTTTACACACACACTTCTGGCTGCTACAGAAACCAGAAATGTGTATAAATCTGACAAGCCCACTGTCAGCTGGCTGTGAGATGGAACAGACATCCTGAAAACATTCACCTTTGAGGTGACTCTTGATGTCTCATTGAAGAGAACATGTCACAACAACAATATATAAAAATAAAGTTTAGTGCTAAAAAAAAAAAAAGAAAAGAAAATAAGGTTAGACCCAAGCACCTAAACCTCCTCCCATAAAAATGTTGAACCCACCCCCACATACACACATAAACACTTGGATTGGAGGCACCTGTGCACAAAAAAGTTGGTTGCGCTACACAATACATATTGCACTCCAGAGTGAGAGCAATAGTTTTAGGCAATTTATTCTTAAAGCGGAGTACCACCCAAAAGTGGAACTTCCACTTTAAGCACTCCTCGCCCCCTGACATGCCACATTTGGCATGTCATTTTTTGGGGGGGGGGGGGGGGGGTTGTGTGCCTTATTTATAGTGGGACTTCCTGTCCCACTTCCGCTTTCCTCTTCCCAGCGTGCTTCTCTGGGTGTCTATTTACTTAGCACAACTTTATCTTTTATACTTTACCAAATCTTGGGTAACCTATTCTGTTTTTGTGTCCTTAACCACTTGCCTACTGGTAACTTTTACCCCCTTCCTGACCAGGCCAATTTTCAGCTTTCAGCGCTGTGGCACTTTGAATGACAATTGCGTGGTCATGCAACACTGTACACAAACAAAATTTTTTATAATTTTTTTTACACAAAAAGAGATTTCTTTTGGTGGTATTTAATCACCACTGGGTTTTTTTAATTTTTTGCTAAATAAACAGAAAGACCGAAAATTTTGAAAAAAAAACAACTTTTTCATAGTTTGTTATAAAATTTTGGAAACAGGAAATTTTTCTCCTTCACTGATGTGCACTGATAAGGCTGCACTGATGGGCAATGATGAGGTGGCACTGGTGGGCACTAATGAGGCTGCACTGACAGGAGGCACTGATGGGCACTGATGAGGCTGCACTGATAGGTGGCACTGATGGGCAACACCGATGGGCACTTATTGGCAGCACCGTTGGGCACTGTTTGGACTGTACTGATAATCAGGACACTGATAATCTGTGCCCTGATTATCAGTGTACATGTCCCTTTTAGAGAAGCCGGTTATCGTCTCTCTTCTCCTTTCCTCACGCTGTCAGCATGAGGAAAGGAGTGCCAATAACTGACTTTGATTTACATCCATGATCAGCTGTGATTGGACACAGCTAATCAAGTGGGAACGGGCCACCGATTGGCTCTTTACCTCAATCTGTTATCAGCAGTATCCTCTGAACACTGTGATCACAAAGCACGCCGCCCACGCCCAGTCCCGGGCCGCCGCGATCATCGGAGGCTGTCATATGACAGCTTTCTAGAACTAGCCGCCTGTGCTGTAGCTGTCATTTGGCAATAGCACGGTCAGCAAGTGGTTAACTTAACTTTAGCATATTGTTTACTGATATTTTATGCTTGATAAACTGTTACAGGGTCTTTGCTTTTAGAAAATATATAATGTTTTGGGTCATTTTCAGGCCTAAAATGCACGTTTGCAAAAAACAAAGAAAACAAAACAAAAACCGGCTTGGCAGCGAAAGGGTTTAAAAGCTGCAGAACTTTGTGGACTGATAAAATAATCCTACCAACCCTTCATAGCCATTTGGCAGGGTGTGTTTAACCTCCCTGGCGGTTTTCCCGAGTGTGGCTCGGGGTTAAAATTCAGTACCATTAACGGTAACCCCGAGCCACACTCGGGATCGCATTGCAGGATCCTGGGGCGGCGTTACTTACCTTGTCCCCGGGATCCTGCGATGTCCCCCGCAGTGTCCGAGGGCTCCGTCCTCCTCCGAAGCCTCTCCGTGCCAGGCTCCGTTCCCTGCGAGCGGCGCGACGCACGGGGGCGGAGCCTGGCGGCAAATTCAAAAAACTGTCAAAATCATAACACATACAGTACTGTAATCTTACAGATTACAGTACTGTATGAAATGATTTCACATCCCTTTTGTCCCCAGTGCTCTGGCCCATGCCCTGCATGCAGTTTTACATGATATACACTGTTCTTTCTGCCTGGAAACTGGAGATTGTCCATAGCAACCAAAAAGTGTCCCTTTACGTCAAAAGTGGCTTTAGACCAGCTAGAAAACAGCGATAATAAATTAGAACACTTGCAGAATTGAGCGATAGTGAATTGTGGGGAAATTTATTTTATTACTATTTTTTTTAATTTTTTTTAATTATTTATTTTTATTTATTATGTAGGAAGGCCAGTATGGTGGCCTGAATTTATGGGAGGAGCCCGGGGGGTATTTAAGCAGCCCGCTCACCTGTGGTGCTTGTCGGTTTCCTGTGCGCGATATACGTCACTAGGCCGACTATTCCGATTTCAGCGTTCGCAAATAGTTGGCTCCCACATTTCGTGATCTCCGTGCCCGAGAGTCTTTGAAGTCCGCGTTTATCGATTCGTTCGCACCACGCGTCTGGCTGGGCTGTCGCAGGTAGAGTCCCCTCGGATTTTTGTTTTTTCGTACGTTATGTCATGTCACTAAACCGTGGTATCACAATTACGAATCACTTGCAAATTTCACGAACGTAACCGCATGTGTATTACTCGCACTGTCGTCATGTTACCATTTCGCGTTATCTGAGGAAACCATAGCGACGCAAGCGTCGCTTCATTTCAGACAGGTCTTAATTGTTAAACATGTGTCAGCAGACAGCCATAGCGATTCGTAAATGCATAAATCTTTTCGAACCACGTCAGTTCGATACCAATCATTTCTCATTTCTGAAACATTTCTAAACTCATTTCTAACATTTCAAATCATTTCAATCATTTCTCATTTCAGTCACCTACCGCGCTCCGATTCGAATCCAGTCGCACCTAAAAGATGCACCGATTCGCTCCGGTGTGCCCCAGTAGTCACGGCCTCATTTCAGTACATGCTCCAGAGTCACGTTATTATCAGTCATTCGTACCTCTGTCATGGTTATCATTTCATTACCACGTATCACGTTCCGACATGAATTCAGTCGCATGGGAATGCACCGATTCATCTCGGCGTGCCCCAGGATTGGCCACATTTCAGTACATGCTCCTGAGTCCGAGTCGTAGTCAGTCGCTACAACAGCACGACCGATTCGCGCCTCCGTCATGGCAAACGATATGTTACACCTGCACTTACCGCGCTCCGCTTCGAATCCAGTCGCATCCTCCATGCACCGATTCGTTACGGCGTGCCCCAGGGCTCGGCCTCATTTCTGAAACATGCTCCAGAGTCCGGATCATAGCTAGTCGCAGATATCGGGCGACTGATCCGCATCTCTGTCATGCCATTACTACCATTTCACTCCCACAGCACATCACCGTTTCGAAACCAGTCGCATCTGAGATGCACCGATTCGTCACGGAATGCCTCACTTGTTTCGGCCGTATCCATACCTATACCAGAGCTCGGTTCGTTGCCAGTCGCAAAATACGGCACAACCAATTCGAGCCTCGGTCAAGGTAAACATTTCTCTCATTTCATTTCATACTGCGCTCCGATTCGAATCCAGATGCATCAATCAGGCACCGATTCGTCCCGGTGTGCACCAATGTTTTTCAGTTGCCTCATTTCAGTACATGCTCCAGAGCCCGGTTCACGGTCGGATCAGTCACGACACGACCGGGCCGGGCCTCTGTCATGGAGTTCACTCATTTCATAATCAAGGCAAACATTTCAAATCATTTCATTGTCACAAAGATTGCATGCACCATGCAAATTGTCGCTTCAAGTTAGTTAGCAATCCCTTCACGAATTATCACCTTTCATTTTCCTCTAGGTCAGTCAAAGTTCAGTAGGTCCACCCTGCAGCAGGTTGGACGATATCCCCCCAGGTAAAAAAAAAAAATGGGAGAATAAGTCGGGTAAGTATGACTCAGGGGATCAAAGAAAAACTTGAAATTCATGTCACCCCAATAGGTTACAGTCAACTGGAAAATAAGAGCTCAAGACAGGAGATTCTCACCAGATCAACTATGTCTCAGGCCGGCAGCGAAGACTTCACGGCCCCCCTGTCACCTTCCCCGGTCTCAGAGAGCGGCAGCGTGCAGTCCCTCAGGGGATGGACTATCCCCAAACTGACGGCAGAGCTCAGACGCAGAGGTGTCCCCTTCCCCGCCACAGCGAGGAAAGGCGAGCTCTTCAAACTCCTCTTCCCCCCACCAGCAGCAGGACCCAGTACCCAACAGGCATCCCTCCAGTCAATATCATCAGCTATCTCACAATTACACACGATGTGTGTCCTTGTCTACCTCGGTTACAGACGTCCAAACCAGGGTGGCACTCCTGGAGGCTCGACCGGCCACGGCTGTCCCTGACCCAATCGCAACTCAAACCTTGACACCCCTTCCTGCAGGTACCTCAGGCTGCAGCCCCATTGTCTACCCCTCCCATTTGGTCCCAATCAGTATCAGGAAGGACATTTTGGACGGCAGGGACATCAACCTGGCCTCTCTCCTTATTTCCGTGCACGATCTGGCAGAAAATAAGGCCTACTCCTGGGGTGACATATCGGTGGTCCTTAAAGCCAAAGACCCCAGATTGAACCGCAAGTTATCGGTCCCAGAATTTACCCTGGCCTTTGGCATGCTCAGAGACGTCTTATGCTCAGCCACCCCCAGCAGACGGGAAGAGCTGGACTTGTATCTCCATACGGTGGTAGACTTGGGCTACAAGTATGGAGGATTTGCGTTTTATGATTACCACCGTTCCTTTTCCGCTAAGGCCGCCGCCAGACTCGCACAGTTCCAGACTACGACAAATTGGAGTCTCATGGACACAGAGCTCTTCTGCCGCCACTTTGCCGGCTTACGCTCACCTCTGTGTGCGATTTGTCAGTCCTCCACCCACACTGCCACCTGGTGCGCCAATGCGGCGATCAGACGGCCCTTCGAGTTTCCCTCTACCTCAGGTACAATTCAGGGTCAGTCGCCCCCTGAACCAACGCCTCAGGTGGACAAATTCGGACGTCCAGTCCGAACCGTGGGAGGGGCAGCCATCTGTAATAACTACAACTACGGGTCCTGCAACTTCAGCCAGTGCCGCCTACTCCACATCTGCACCTTATGCCAAAGAGCACACCCAAGGAATTTGTGTGAAGTCAAACAACACAAGAGGGCATGACTAAGCCGGATCAACCTCTTATGGTTAGGACTGTACCTCACCTCACATCCCACCCCTTCCCTGGCCACCTACCTTATCCAAGGCTTCACAGCAGGCTTTCACACCGGCCTCATTTCACTACCCCACAGTACTCACGAATGTGCCAATCTTCGTTCAGCAGCCATTGACGAACAAGCCATAGATCAGCTTTTACAAGCAGAGGTAGATCGAGAGTATGTTATAGGCCCTTTCACTTGCCCCCCTTTCAGCACATGGAGAGTCAGCCCTATTGGGCTTGTCAAGGGCAAGTTCACGAATAAATTGCGTTTGGTGTACGACCTGTCTGCGCCTCATTCTTCCCACATCCCCAGTCTCAATTCCCTGATCCCCTCCGAAGAGTTTTCCCTAAAATATTCCTCCGTCGACATGGCAATACAAGCAATCATCAAAGCAGGTACAGGTGCCTGGCTCTCCAAAGCCGACATCTCGGATGCCTTCAAGCTCCTGCCCATCCACCCATCCCTTTGGTGCTGGCATGGCATCAAGTGGAAGGAGGCATATTATTTTGCCACAAAACTGACCTTCGGTTCGAAGAGTAGTCCGTGGCTCTTCGACACGTTCGCTCAGTCCCTGGTTTGGATACTGTTACACAAGGGTCAATGCCAAGAAGTCATCCATTACCTGGATGACTTCCTACTAATAGAACCTCCCAGCAAGCCACCAGGAGACCTCGACAAACTCAGAGTGATATTTGGAAACCTCAATGTTCCCATCGCCGAGCACAAAGTCGACGGCCCAGCACACATCATCACCTTTCTCGGGGTCAGCTTGGATACCTGCGTTATGCAAGCCAGTCTCCCCCTCGACAAACTAACACGCATTAGGGCGGTCCTTCACGAATTCACACACACCAAGGGCTGTACCAAAAAGCAGTTGCAGTCTCTCCTGGGAATGCTTAATTTCGCCATGCAAATTATTCCACAAGGCCGCACCTTTGTATCACGCCTGCTTAGATTCCTGTCAGAAACTCAAGACCCCGATCAGATCTTAAATCTAGACTCCGCAGCTATAGCGGACCTATCTATGTGGGAGGAATTCTTGTCCGCCTGGAATGGCATATCCCTATTTATACCCATGGTTTCGCCCCTGTCACCCCAGGTAGTGACAGACGCTGCAGCCTCCACAGGTTTTGCGGCAATTTTTGGCCACCATTGGTTTTCAGGACCCTGGCCTCAACAGATACTGTTGATACCCGGTTTTACTCAAACATCTGCCCTCTTTGAACTTTATCCCATAGTGGCAGCTGCACAGCTCTGGGGCCACCACTGGACAAGACAAACCGTAGTCTTCACCACCGACAACCAGGCCACAGCAGACATCATCAACAGAGGCAGGTCCAAGTCCCTAGCAGTCATGTCCTTCCTGCGCAGATTGGTACAACTGTCTTTACAACATCAGTTTAATATACACTGTGCATTTATTCCCGGCAGATACAACTTAGCTGCTGACGCACTGTCACGTTTTAATTATACCTCCTTTTTTGAACAGGTTCCCGAAGCCGAACCAATGTCGGCCCCTATCCCTGTCTGGTCACAACTGACCCTGGACTAGTTCAACATTTACACGGAGCAACGCAACTCATTAATCATTCACTCTCGCACAACACACTCAAAGCCTACCAGACAGCTTGGAAGGCGTTCAATAAGTTTCTCACATCCTGCCGTAAAGGACCAACAGATGTCAAACAGGTACTGGCCTTCACTGCGCACTGTCACACGCAGCTGGCCTTATCCTACAATACCATTCGGCTATATCTAGCCGGCATCCAACATTTCTTGACGCTTGAAGACCCCACGAAATCTTCACTGTTCTCACACGCTATACGAGCCATCCTAAGGGGCATTCAGAAACAACAACCAGTCATCAGCACCAAGCGCTTACCCATTACGGGGCCTATCTTTAGGGACATGTCAACTATTCTGGCTACTTCGCCATTCGGTCTGCTTCCCAGCACGGTCTTACAAGCAGCCATATATTTAGCTTACTATGGGTTCTTGCGACCTGGCGAATTCACCTCTAACAAACCCACAGACCAAGTACTATGCAGACGGCACTTGCTTCCATACCAAGACCATTTCGTCCTGCACCTCGAGGTCTCTAAAACCCAGCAAACGGGCTCAGGAGTGAACATTCACCTCTACAAAACCAACAACAGCTGGTGTCCAGTCGCGGTACTCAACCGACTCCGGTCACTCCTGCCTGAGCAACCAGACACCAGTCCCCTTCTACCATTCCCAGTTAAACCCTTAAGCGCCTCTCAGTTTGTGAAACACATAAGGATACACTCCGCAATCTTCACCTTGCCCCTAGTCAGTATTCCGGACACTCCTTTCGCATCGGAGCAGCCTCCGCAGCATCCCGTCACGGGGTTCCAGACCACATCATCAAAAGACTAGGCAGATGGAAATCAGCCTGCTTCGCCCGGTATATCCCCAATCCGCAAATAGAGATGGCACAGGCATTCTCCAAATTGGCTCAATAAATAACTGAAAACCAATAAATATTATAACCCTACCTGAATGTTTTTGCCCCCTTATTTTGGCATACTGGCCATTAGACCAAGGCACACTTTCAGGTCCATTTCATATGGTAAGTCCACACTTTTAGGTCTATTTCCAATGGTAAGTCTCATCTTTACTATAAGTGTTATCTATGTCCATATCGGACATAGGGCTCCAACCATAAGTAGGAAGGCCAGTATGGTGGCCTGAATTTATGGGAGGAGCCCGGGGGGTATTTAAGCAGCCCGCTCACCTGTGGTGCTTGTCGGTTTCCTGTGCGCGATACCCACCCTCCCATCCCCATTTCACAACATTTCTCAACTATTCATTTCATTCATTTCTCTTTACAGAAAATCATTTCTTAAACCAGGGTATGCCCCCTTATTTTGGCATACCGGCCATTAGACCAAGGCACACTTTCAGGTCCATTTCATATGGTAAGTCCACACTTTTAGGTCTATTTCCAATGGTAAGTCTCATCTTTACTATAAGTGTTATCTATGTCCATATCGGACATAGGGCTCCAACCATAAATTATAATTTATGTTTTTGTGTTTCAAACTTTATCATACCCGGGATATCTACTAGACTCTGGTTTGGACAGATTTAAGTGTGTTATTGTTAAGATTTACAGACCTACAATATAAAACGCCAAATTTCCATGCAAAATAATGGTACCGCTTTCAGCACCTAAAATCCGAAATAATCATACCGCCAGGGAGGTTAACTGATGAGGAGGAAGAAAAGGGTGCACAAGCAGCACTAGAAAGAAAACTGAGTGCTCTGGGGTGCTTGGCAAAGACTGCTGATCTTGAGTCAGAGAATGAAGCCATTGAGTAGTAGAGGGGTGCAGGTGACTGCGCTGTCTCCACTGAAGAATTTTGCAGAGATTCAATCCTTCAGTTGACCCATAGCACCATATTCTTCTGCCCCATTTGAAGTGATGTAACTTAATAGAAACCTCTTGTGGGACTTCCCTCCCTGTAATTAGAGACCTGTAGAAGTTGTGGCAGATGCAGCAGGAAAATGTGGAAAGTAAAGAATAAGTAGGAGAAGAAAAAGGGCAGGTCTTTTGCTTCTCACTTGTCTTGTTGACACGATGCTCCCACAAAGCTCTGAGTTGCAAAGTCATATGTTTCCTCATGCAGGTGGTAACCAAATGGCTGGTATTTTTATCACAGCTAGTATGATGTAAACAGAGACTGCAGATCAAAACAGTGCTGTCAGCAGTTGATAAAAAAAGCCCAGACTGCAGAGAACTGCCTTTTTAAGAACTTGTGTACTGTCCTGGTGTTACAGAATTTCTACCAAATACATATCTGATCTACAATTTTAAATAATTTAGGATACAGGAAAGGGAGGGTTTTCATGAAATGTGAGGTTGTGGTGTTTAGGTGCACTCTGTGTTGACATATGTAGGAATCTGCTGCCCTGTACTGTTAGCTGTAGGTGAACCTGTTTATTGTAATAGAGTTTATATGCAGCTCCTGTTATTTTAATTAATCGTTTCACTTCTAGTCAGGGATTCTATACCTAGTCTTTAGCCTAGGGTTCCATACCCAGCATAGGCTAGAGCCAGGTTAGGCATCCAACTTCTGGTATTTAGAGGCCCAGTTGCATGACAGATTAGACACTACTACTAGGAACTAAGTGCAAAGTAAGTAGGGTGACTTTAAGTTCCAGTGCCACACCACAGTTTCTGCTGATAAAAAAAAAAAAAAAGCTGCATTCCAGGCCGGTTGTACAATGGCTGGAGGGTTTCCTCATTACCACAGATCTTGTCTTCAGGTCTCTGTCACAAAGATGGACTCCTCATTGCAATCATTCTCAGGGGCCCCTGCAACTGAACTTTGCTGCAACATTCATCTGAAAGTATCTCTATTAATAACATTATGTACCCATGTATAAGTGCACAATTCTACCAGGACTCTTGTTGGGCCCTTTTTTGATAACACCTGTTTGTACATTGGATGAATGTACTATTATTAATCTTTCTTATATATTTGCAATTGTTTTTTTTTTTTTTTTTTGCGTTTAAATGTGACCCATGGCGAGGGCATGGCCTGGACGGCAATGGTGTAGGAAGCGTGTGAGCTGAGCTCCGCTCTTGGTAAATCCTGACACCGACATCCTGAATACCCGCAGCTTCGTACTGACATACTCCCTAGCCGGCTAACGTGCCCCGCAATATATACGCACCGTGTCTCAGCCGAAGAGGACCGCCACTGTCTCCTCATCTCTGGACAAATATCGGCGTCAGGACAAAGACCACAAGGAACAAGATGGCGACCCGCCAGCCTCTCCTACGGATCATGCGGCGGCTGATACGGCCAGGGTACTGGAGGCTATCTCCACATGTCAGTCCACTCTGACAACCAAAATAGAGGAGATAAAAGTGGATATCTCCCTGATCAGACAGGATATGACTAAGCTCAAGGACCAGGTCAAAGAGACTGAGACTAGAATTAGCCAGGCGGAAGACATTATACATCCTCTCCAAAACTCACATGAGGATATACAACGTCAGATACAACAACTGGCCCAAAAGCATGATGATCTTGAAAACCGTGCTTGCAGGTCAAACCTCCGCTTCATCAGGCTCCCAGGGGGCTCGGAGGGCTTGGAGGGCCCGGACCCGGCCACTTTCCTGAAAAAGCTTCTAATTTCAACGTATGGCAGGGAGGCCTTCTCGACCACATTTGTGGTAGAATGTGCCCATCGCATGCCCGCATGCCGCCCTCCTGAGGGCGCTCCGCCACGCACTTTCATAGCAAAGTTCCTTTTCATTTTATCTTTACTACTTACTGTAAAAGAGCACATGACCAGAGTACTAACACCGAGTGTTGGTAGGCTTTATAGGACCGAAGTCCTACTGCTGGATCCGCAACCAGCGAATGTTCGCCCCCCGGTTAGTTAGATTGTCGCCCGCGGTGCTTGGAAGACGTCTGTGGGTGACAATGTGGTTGCTGCGGAATTGTCTGCCCTCCTTGTTATTTTTTTTGTTGTTACGGCAGACCCGCACAAGTTTTAGGAATCATGCTCCAGCTAAGTTGGGGAAGCTGAGGGCTGGGAGGGGGGTAAGGGGTAATTGTAAGTTTTGCCTGTGGCTAATTATTTGTAAAGCAACGAGTTTCATGAGTCATAAATATGCAAGGTACAATATGCAACAAAGGTGTTATGAGTTACGCATACTAATGTGCTTAGTGGGTGATCCTGCTCTGGGGACTGATCCAATACCTCTCCTAGATGATACTCATCCCAATCACACATGGCCACTATAAAATTTTTAGTCTGGAATATCCGCGGGATACGTGACAAGCTCAAACGCACAGCTGTGTTTGGCTGCCTCAAATCCTATCAAGCGGACATAGTGGTTCTGGTGGAAACACACATAACTGGTCAACTTCAGCTTGCACTTAAACGCCCATGGATAGGGTGGACGTATCATGCCACCCACACTCCCTACTCACGTGGAGTGTCCATCCTGATTGCTAAAACAACCCAATTTGGGATTATCTCGGTGCGGACGGATCCCCAGGACAGGTTCATCTTTTTACACTGTACTTTATCAGGTACACAGTACCTTATCCTAGCTTACTATGTCCCTCCGCCTTACAATTCTACAGTGGTTACTGAGGGTTTCTTATATATGGCCCAATATCCCACAATCCCAGCAATATGGCTTGGGGATTTCAATATGGTCCTCAGCCCGACCAAGGACAGACTACTACCGAGTCACACTACCCAACTACCCACCACTACCCGCCTGAGTCGCACATTAACTGAGTTCTCGCTAACTGACACATGGCGTTTTAAACACCCGGACACTCAGGCCTTTTCATGTTTCTCGGCAACACACTCCACCATGTCACGTATAGACTATATTATGGTCTCGGACGTCTTACTTCCCCTGCTCGAGGTCTCAGGTTATCATACCAGGTCTCTATCGGACCACGCCCCTTGTTGGGCTTCTCTACGCCTTGCTCCTCAAGCGGGACCCCGCACCTGGCGCCTCCATCCATTCTGGCTATCGGCTCTAACTAATCAAGTTGACATACAAGAAGGAATGGCAATTCTTTTTTAATACAAACAGGGGTACGGCGTCCATAGGCCTGGTATGGGATGCATTTAAATTGCATGTCCGCTCCACTTTATCTAGACACATAAACAGACTGAAAGCTTCCTCCAAAATATTACTCCAACAAGCATCAGAGAAACTGGTACCTGCAACAGACAAATTTGTGTCAGAACCCACATCGGACGCTCAAATTCTACACGCGCTTAGTCGACCAATTGCACTATGAAAAGGCTAGACAAAAGACAGCGGATGTTCAAGCAAGGGGAACCGGCGGGAAAGCTTCTGGCTTACCTGGCGCACCAAGATGCTAGGCCACCAGTTGTGGTATCCCTGTTAGACCCACTGAACAAACCTATAACAGACCCCCAGTTGGTGGCGGCCACCTTTAGATCTTATTATGCCGACCTATATGCCTCCCAGGTGACTGTCAGTACACAGGAAACACGGACCTTTCTGCAAAACATACCCTTCCCTCAGCTATCTGCAACCCAGGTAGCAGACCTGGAGGCCCCCATCACCTTGGATGAAATTGCACTCGCAATAGCATCCTTGGCACCCGCTAAAGCCCCTGGTCAGGACGGCCTGCCGGTTTCTTTTACACAACTTATTCAGAAACACTGACTCCCAAATTACTGACGTTATATAACCATATTTTTGAATCTGAATCCTTACCAGAATCCATGCGACAAGCGGTAATTGTTGTGCTCCCCAAACCGGGAAAAAATCCCCAATACCCCGAATCCTACCGACCAATTTCGCTACTCCAAGTTGACATAAAAATATTGGCAAAAGTGTTAGCCTCTCGCCTTAATCCAATTATTTTATCCCTTATTCACCCCGATCAAACGGGATTCATGCCTGGTAAGAACACAGCCATGAATTTCCACCGATTGCACATGAATCTTCAAGCATCTCACGAGAAAGTGGGCACCAGAGCAGTGATAGCGTTAGACGCCGCCAAGGCATTTGATTCTGTGGAATGGGGATACCTATGGGAGTGCTTGAAGGGCTTCGGATTTGGCCCTAATTTAATTAAATGGGTGAAGCTATTATACTTCTCCCCTGAGGCCTGGGTGGCCGTAAACGGATGGACATCGGACCCCTTCCCACTGAGGCGCGGTACTCGGCAGGGATGTCCGTTATCCCCTCTGCTATATGCACTGGCCGCAGAACCGCTTGCTATCTCACTTACAATGAATCCGGATATACACGGCCTCCAGATGGACTCTCTGGTGGACACAGTGAGTCTTTATGCGGATGACACGCTCCTCTATTTAGAGGACACTGGTCCATCCTTACAGACAGCTATCCAGACCATTGAAGAATTTGGAAAGCATTCAGATCTGCGCATAAACTGGTCCAAGTCGCAAATATTACCCATAGATCACTTTCCACCGACAAAATGTTCTGCGTCACTTCCTCTTCATAGGGTATCATCTATTAAATATTTAGGAATAAAGATCACTAGAGAACCCCTAGATTATATAAACAATAACACAGAACCATTATTTACTTATATGAAAACACGCAAACAATCCTGGTCGCGCCTCCCACTGGGCGTGATGGGAAGGATCAACCTAACCAAAATGATTCTCCTGCCAAAGTTTCTATACATGTTCTGGCACTCTCTGGTTCTAATCCCCTTAAAAACTTTCAAAACACTAGACAGCATACTTAACACCTTCATATGGGGATCCAGCAGACACAAATTGGCATGGAACACCCTCAAGAATCCTTCCTCCTCAGGAGGAGCAGCTCTACCAGATTTCCACTCTTATTACATAGCTTCCCAACTCTCCCACTTCTATCACCTCCACAAAACAGACAGATTCAGATATCGAACCCTTACTTGCCGAATGCTACACAAAAGTGCACACTTTCCCCTACAAGTACTATTTAGGGGCAAGGAAGGCAGGGGGGGTACAGATGGCTGACACCTCCTACTGTCCCACCACAAACGTATATGGGGGATCGCACTCAAACTGACTGGAGCTGACTTTTTTCATTCCCACACACCCCTTTGGCACAACCTCCAACTAAGGGAACTGTTACAGATTCCAAGCGCTGACATCTGGGCAGCTAAGGGGATATTATATTTACACCAAGTAATAACCCCACTGGGAGTTTGGAACTTTCAATCATTACAAGAAGAATTTGAGTTACCACCCCACATGTTTTTCAGATATTTACAGATAAGACACACCCTTCGGGCCCAATTTGCAAATGGCTTCCCAAACCCGCAAACTCTACCTATTGTAGATGTAATTACAGGTGCAGACCCTTCCAAACTGATATGAATACCATCCAAACAGCAATCCATTGTGTCCGAGATATGCAGGCCATCCATGCACATTCTATCACTTAATATGGACCTGCCCAGAGATCCAGAATTACTGGGCACAAATCATACAATTTTTGCATGACCATATGGGATCGCCTTTACAACTGGACCCCAAATCCTGTTTAATGGGATTACTTCCAGACGTCACAATTAACCAGTTCTTAGCCACCTTCCTATATGAAACCCTTTTTAGTGCACGAAAATTAGTAGCCAAAAATTGGATGCGTAATACACCCCCTACTATTCAAGCATGGATAAGGGAGATAAACTTAAATCTACCATACAAAAAGGTTATATACCGGCATAGGGGCTGCTCTGCCAAATACAACAAGGTCTGGGACAGGTGATTGGATACACCAGATACGTATATTGAATAGGCATGTACACCAGAACGTGTATTGAGAGACTAGAACTTCTCCAAGTTACGTGGGAAAAAGGGATGATAAACGCAAGAACAGCTTATATTGTGTAGTAGACAGCTAGGAGAATTCACCTTTGTGTGTCCAATATGTATCCTTCTATTACACTGCATGATATGTACCACATATGTTTTGCTTACAAATAAACTTGGTTTTCAAAAAAAAAAAAAAAAATGTGACCCATGGCAGTACCTGGCTCCCCATGACCTTTTCCAAAAATAGCTTGCCTTTTAGCCTTGAAAATGGGCAGAATTTAGTATCAATTTTCATAACACACATGTACAAACTCATGGTGCATAGAACAGGGTATGCCTCTAGAGGCCACAGGATAAAAAGCACAAAGTCCAAAAACAACAGTTCATCTAATGAATGGCAGCACTGGAAGGTAGCTCTTTAGAGACATGAAGGAATCTCTGCAGCAACGAGAAAAACAAACAAGGGCGCTACTTTGGGTGCAGCATTAAAAACATAAGGAGTTTATTAAACAAAGCACAATTGGCAAATCACATTTGCAGAGGAAGAGAGTGCTTTACACATCAGGCAGATCGATATAGCTTGGAACATCCAGGAGGAACCGCCGTTCCAAACAAGAGCAGAATCGCCAGGCTCCACTGTGATCCTGGAAGCCGACAAGTGGTCCCAGGGCCATGGGGTGCCGAGCCTCGCTGGAAGGAGTTGACATTAGTGCCTCAAGCAGCAGGGGGTGGGAGGGGGCCGTGGCTTACACATATCAAAGCCGCCCAGCTCCTTTCTCTAAGCCGGGAAGGCACCATGTAGCAGCCTCTATATGGGCTAAAACTAATTAGATCTAGAGATGGCAGGCATCTATGGGAGGGACAACTGGAACCAGAACATACATACAAAATTGGACGCATCAAATAACCAATATTATGGATGCACAGCATTAGAATATTAATGTGCAAGAAATAAGGGTTGCTGATGATATTAATCTGAACTTAAAAATTAAATACAATACATCATATGCACAAATTAGTAAAAATGTTTTATAAATTGATACATTTTTGTTAAAAAGTAATTCATTAAGAAAACTTTTTTATAAAAATATAGAACATGGATATAAAGGGACCTTATTTAGGGGGGCTAACTTGATGCAGATAAAATACCAATTCATAATGAATAAATAATTAAAATACTATATAATTCTACTGGGCACAATCTTATTTTTAAGGCTTGGAGCTTTTACGGTAAGAAAATTTGGGCTGATCTCCAATGCTTTTCTTTAGATGAGGGTCCTGTTGTAAGATAACCCAATACCTAACAAAGATCTTCTCCATTTTCTGATACTGGGCATTATACTGTGTGACAAACCTAAAAGGAGACCTAGCATTCGCATTAGAGGTTTTTAGTTTTAAATTAAATGGATTAAGATAGAAAGAGTACACCTCCTCTACCAACCCAGTGGGAAAGCCATTGTCTGCAATTTTCTTTTTAAGTACAACACTTTGTTCTACATAATCATCGTTAATACTTCAAATGTGTTTTAGATGACAGAATTGACTCTTGGGAATATTACATACCCAATTGGGATGATGACAACTAGAAAAATGCAGGTATGTGTTTCCTACAGTGGGTTTAAAATAAGTCTTGGCCACAATCATGCTGTCCTGGTGCCTAAGTTCTGAGTCTAATGCCCCATACACACGATAGGATTTTCTGATGGAAAATGTTTGATAGGAGCTTGTTGTCAGAAATTCCGACCGTGTGTAGGCTCCATCAGACATTTTCCATCGGAATTTTCCTCACACAAAATTTGAGAGCTGGTTCTCAAATTTTCCGACAACAAAATCCGTTGTCGGAAATTCCGATTGTGTGTACACAATTCCGACGCACAAAGTTCCACGCACGCTCGGAATCAAGCAGAAGAGCAGCACTGGCTATTGAACTTTTTTTTCGGCTCATCGTACGTGTTGTACGTCACCGCGTTCTTGACGTTCGGTATTTCCGACCAATTTTGTGTGACCGTGTGTATGCAAGACAAGTTTGAGCCAACATCAGTCGGAAAAAAAACTTGTATTTTGTTGTCGAAAAATCCTACAGTGTATACAGGGCATTAGGGTCCTAAGGATGTCGAATCACTCATGTAAGTGAATGACAAGCCTAAGGAGTTATCAATGCAGTATGCAACAAACTCCGTGATGGCGGACATGGGACCATCCCAGATGAATGCAATATCATCTGCGTATCATCCATAATAAATGATATTTGCAGCAAATGGGTTGTTACGCCAGATATATTGCACTTCCCAATGCCTCACAGTCAAATTGACATAAATGGGGCAAAATGGGCACCCATAGCTGTACTTCTATGTTGCAAATAGTACTGGCCATCAAAGAGAAAGTAATTATGGTCTAAACAGAACCTGGTGGCCTTAAGAATGGAATTTGCCTGTTTTTATTATTCAAAAGGGGATCAGTACCCAAAAAATAGTTGACAGCACCGATACTTACATCATGAGGTGTATAGGGAATTTATATCCAAAGACACCCAGGAGTAGGTGGGTTCCCATGTGTAGGCCTTGAGTTGTTCTAGAAGATCAACACCATCACGTATATATGATGGAAAGGACATGACAAAGGGTTGTCAAAAATAATTGACATACAACGATAAACGGTTAGTCGCACTCTCCATCGATGCAATAATAGGGTGACCAAGAGGATTAGCCTGGTCCTATTTGACCTTCAGCAAAAGGTAGAAGTATGGTACCTTGTGAAATGGTTTATCCAAGAAAGCAGCCTCTTGCTTATTTATAACACCATCAGCCAGAGCCTGGGTCACAATACACTTTAACTGCTTAGCATACATATAAGTAAGGGGTCCTGAGGCATTACTGTGTAAGTGTTAGAATCCAACAACAACCTATGAGCCTAAGTACCAGAATAATCCTCCTGATCGCCCTATTATCGCATCAATGGACAGTGTGACTAATGGTTTGACATTGTATCTCAATTATTTTTTACAACCCTTTGTCATGTTCCTTCCATTATATATACGTGATGGTATTGATCTTCTAGAACAACTCAAGGCCTATACATGGGAACCTATGTACTCTTGGGTGTCTCTGGACATAAATTCCCTATACACCTCTATACCACATGAAGTAAGTATCGCTGCTGTAAACTATTTTTTTGTGTACTGATCTCTGCTTGAATGATAAACAGGCAAATTTCAAGTGGTTATTGCTGTAGTACAGTAAATAATATAAAGTGACTTATTTAGCAAGTAAGTTACACTATACTTTTTATTTTGGAATCCATGAGTTTGATTTTTTTTTATTTAATAAGCATACATTTGTTTTGGTACATGATATTTTAGACTCAATTCACAAAAGCAAGATGCACATAGTATTTTCATTATTTTCCTTTTTTAATCTTCACATTTTTTCTGCTCAGTTCCCTGTAGGCATCATATGAATGTATTGCATATTATGTTAACTTCAAATGTACTTTCACAAAGAATATTTAATGTTTGCTTCTTTAATACTGCCAGCACTGGCTAGTGAAAGATATGCATTGAGGAGAACAGGAAAATTAGCCATTTAAGATGGTTAAAAATAACACTTAACAGGGCTTTCTTCAGTAACAGCAAATTCCCAACTCATCTTCCAGTGGTCATACTTGCTCCCACCATTCAGATTGCTGCTGTGTCATAATACCAGTACTTCTCGATATAGGAAAGAATGTGATGTCAACTGCCTCTGAAGAGCAATGTAAAAGTTACTAACATTAGGTTGTTGTTACAATTACTGGTGCCTGCTGTTGACTTTGTAAAGGTGGCAACAGGAGAGCTGCTGTAAATAAATATATGCAGTAATGAGTGTCTACAACAGGGTAAGGGGAGGGTTGGGTTATTATGACATTTGTTTTAATGTTCATTTCATAGGTTACCTTTGACATGACCCCAGTTGTTGAGGAACCCCAATGTATGCCCAAGCATAGGGGACATGCAACGTCTACAAGTAAACAATAATAAGCTCAAGGATTACAGAACCTACCATAGTATGAATCAATATTGAACCCTACGGACTAAGACTGGGATGCCATTAAAGTGCGTGTAAAGGCAAGCGTCCCAATACTTTTGGTAATATAGTGTATATCTTGAGCACCAGAAAGACAAAACAATTTGAGGAGCTTTGGTCCATGTGTCCGCTCCCTAGACGTTCATTTAACACAAGTGACCATCTGCCATACTATATGTGAATGATTCAATATAGATTCAATATAGATGTTCTGTTGTTCATAAAACATGTTATGCTAAGAAAAAAGTGGTGATATATGCTTAAACTGATTTGGATTTTTGTGTATTCAGCAGCATTTAATACTTTGTGATCTGGCCCCGAGGAAGCTACGTAGCTGCCCTTGCCCGGTAACAGAATGAAACCAGATCCCGCAGCCAACCCAGTCACTAGTCGGGACACAGGGTAGGGTGAAATACATAAGACTGTTTATTGAAAACTCACAGAGACTTTATATACCACACAAAATCAGATAAAAGCTTGATCACATTCTCGTATGCAAAGGAAACTGTATGTAGGAATATAATTAAAATAACTAAGGAACAACCAACATATACTATATGCTAATCCACATCTAGCAACTAATAGCGGACAATTATATAATTACCATGAGTTGATTAACCACGCTCTTAAACCAGCCTAGGTGTCCAGAACATTCGGCATCTACAACTTTGAATACAAAGTACTCTACAATACACATTATTACAAGTATAAACACATAGATGAGAAGACAGACAGAAACAATAGGGGATCCAATTCACAATGAGAGGCAGACACTTAGGAGGCACACTATGGGAGAGACCTACTTACAATAAACACATCGTGGTAGGTGACCCAAGTGGTTTGAACTGATTATATAACATCTTAGGTCATTGCTGGTTTGAGGCATAGAGACCCCAAATATGTATATGGAACCTCCTGTTCCCAGAGTCTGTGTGTTTTGGGGAGATATGGACTTGAATCCAAAGCAAGACCACTTTAATGGTCCTCCAGGCACACACTTCCCAAAGAGTAGTGTTCCCATAAAAGCCAGGGCCCATAGTCAGTAGGCAAGAGGCCACCTTACAGTCCCCTCCAAAAGCCCCTGTCCTGGCTGGGTCTGTCACAGTGTTGACCAGAGCATGAATACGCATACACCTCTACATTTTTGAACCGTGAAGTATAGATGTTAAATAAGAGGTGTATAGAACTATCTACATCTACAATCACATTGATCTATGTATCAATGTGATAATATTATTTTTAATGAAGCACCAACGCAGTATGCATGACTTTTAATATATTAAAAAAAATCTAATTATTGTTAAAAAAAAAAGTAACTCTGTCTCATGTGGGTGCCAGTAAAGTCTAATTAAAAGCAGGTATATTTCCTGCAAAGCATTTCCAATACTAGAGGTTTAGGATATGGCACAGGTAGAGGTTGTTTATTTATTTAATTCTAAACGTAGCTCCACTTCTCAAAGTATTTTTTACTTAAACACTGGTATCATCCAGTTTTTATTCCTGATCTCCCCATCTCAACTCCAATTCCTTCTGTTACCAACAGATTACCTACAATGGAGGAGATTCAGGGGAAACTGATCGATACTTTGAGGAAGGCTCAGAAATGTTATAAGAAGGCTGCTGATAGACATCGCAGATCACTTCCTACCTTTCATGTGGGTGACAAAGTTTGGTTATCAACCAAAAGTTTGAAGGTCCATGTTCCAACCCGAAAAGTTGGGCTAAAAGTTTGTGGGACCTTTCCAAATTTCTGCTCAAATCAACCTGGTTACTTTTCGCTTAAAACTTCCAGACAGTATGAAGAATCACCGTTTTTCCACTTATCACTACTCAAACCGTTTTATGAAAATCCTTTTCTGGAAGAATTCTTCCACTTCCTCCACCTGTTGAGGTACATGGTAAAGAAGAATTTGTGATGGAGAAAACCCTTAATTTCAGGAACACATTACAATATTTGGTTCAATAGGAAGGATATGGGCCAGAAGAAAATTCCTGGGAGAACATTTATGCCCCTAGATTAACAAGAGAATTCCATGAGAGGTTTCCTCACAAACCTGGCCCTAAGACGTCCTGGGAGGAGTACTGTCAGGGCCTGGACTTGAACCTGGGACCTCTGTTGTGTCTGGAAGTTCTGGGACCCCGTGGCATTAGGGCATAAGTGATTTCAGCTTTGGGGTGGACTGCCTCTACATCTCCCCCAGCCCTGTGAGCACATCCAGCAGCCGTGATTTGCTATGATCGGTGGGACCGGGACAACTATGAAGATTTTGCACTTGGCCAGATATGTAATGTGAGTTCTAACATTTTTATAAAACTGCCCACTAGGTGACACTTTTTCCTTTCTATAAACAAACACAGGAGCAGTGCGGGAAATCACATGCAATTCAGATAGCAATCGCACCACATTCCTGTTCAAAGCACATGCGATTCTTTCCAGTGCGATTGGTGCCAATTTTTTGTATTGACGCAAATTGCACTGTAAAGCATTGGTAATCGGTATCAGCAGCATTTTCGTGAGTACCGATACTCGTGCAAATACTTGGTATCGGCCCCACATCATACCATATTGAAGACTTAATATTGAAGACTATATGAACTGTTCCAGAGGACATTTTTAATCACTTTGGTTAATGTGTTGCACTATCAATTTAGCATTAGCGTTTTTTTTTTATCTATGCTCTAATTAGTGCATTCTACGTCACCTCATGTTTATTATACTAAGTTGATAGGTTGAAGGTTTATTATTATTTCATATTTTTAAAGCCCCCTTGCACACTTTATTGCTCTCCTTCATTCACAGGGGCGGGCTTCACAGTGACTGAACACTGTGATAGTCAATCAGAGGCTATCACAGCGATCAGGTGACCCAGAATCAGGAATTCCGGGTCCCGAATGTTAGTACCGCTGAGACCCCGGTCTCTGTGCTGGGGAGGTGCCATGCGGCACAAAGGGAGATATGCAAATATGCGGCCCCACGGAAAAAAGCCCAGTCCAGTGGGGCCACATATTTGCATATGCTCGGCATGAAGGGGTTAATGTCAATCCTTCAACTTAGCACCAATACCTGATTCTCAAACTATCAATCTATACTGACAAACTGCATGCTGTCAATTTTATATTGTTCTACTAGTCAAATGTTGTAGCCATTTTCATTGTTAACTGCATTGTCGCACAAAGAAAAAAAACAAAAAACAAAAAATGTCACATTTACCTAAAGTGTTTAAAGTGTACTTACTTGCTCTGTGTAATGGTTTTGCAAAGAGTAGCCCTGATCCTCCTCTTGTTGGGTCCCCTGCCGGCGCTCTGGGCCCCTCCGCATTGCCGAGTGCCCCATAGCAAGCCACTTATTATGGGGGCACTCATGCGTGCTCGCTCCTGAGCCCCACTCTCTGTATCCATAAGACACAGAGAGCATGGCTCAGCCCCGCCTGCTCCCTCCTCACTGGCTGTGATAGACACCAGTGGGAGCCAATGGTTTCTGCTGCTACCTCTCAGCCAATGAGGAGGGAGAGACCCTCCTCATGCACATCATCGGACCAAGATTGGGCTCAGGTAAGCATTAGGGGGGCTGAGGGGGGAGCTGTACACTGAAGTTTTTTTACAAACCCTTCAGCCTTTAGAATCAGCCTTTAAGTGTGTGTGTGTGTGTGTGTGTGTGTGTGTGTGTGTGTGTGTGTGTGTGTGTGTGTTAGCTTTACAAGTTAAGATGAGAGTGAGGGTTAGTCCTAGTGGTTGAGCTCATGCTAAAATTTAGAGTGGAAGAAAAAGCAAAGACTAACTATTCTTAAAAATGTTCCCTTCTCCTACCTATTCTGCCTTACCTGTATTAAAAACAGATGTGTTTACTTACCTATTTTAAACTTGCTCTGGTCCAGTCATGTGATCCTGCAACTCCAGCTTAGGAAGCACTAGAAAACATCTGGGAATTCCAGGAGCTGTGAGGTCACCTACAGGCTCCCATAGTCTAACCATTATCGGAGCTCCCCCCTCTCCCCTGCAGCAGTCGCTCACTAACACAGGGGAGCCAGAGCTGCAGGATCACGTGACTGGACTGGTTTAAAAATAGGTAAGTATACACATCTTTTTTTAAACAGTTTAGGCAGGATAGGTTGGAGAAGGGGAAAAAAAATTTTTTTTTTTCTATTTAGTGGTATGCAGCAGATACAATAAAAAGGTTAAATAGGGTGTGAATGGTGCGCTTATTCTAAACACCTTGAATGTCAAAACATGCCATAAACCAATGATACAACAAACAGTAAGAGCCCATTCACACAGGGATGACTTGTCAGGCGACCTAGTCACCTGACAAGTCGCCTCCCGTTCTGTGCTATGGAACCGTTCTAAGGGGAGCGACGCAAGTCGCTCCGACTTAGAAAAAGGTTCCTGTACGACTTCGAGGGCGACTTGGGGTGACTTGCATAGACTTCTATACAGAAGTCGTTTTGCAAGTCGCCCGGGCAGTCGTTTGCAGGTCGCCTCGCTGAGGCGACCTGCAAGTCGTGTTGCCCCTGTGTGAATGGGGTCTAAGTGAAAAAAATAAAAAATAAGAGCAAGAAATAAACATCATAAAAAAATATATATAAAAATATACAAATAAATGTCTCTCACACAAGTGAGTACACCCCTCACATTTTTGTAAATATTTTATTCTATCTTTTCATGTGACAACACTGAAGAAATTACACTTTGCTACAATGTAAAGTAGTGAGTGTACAGCTTGTATAACAGCGTAAATTTGCTGTCCACTCAAATAATTCAACACACAGCCACATCAACAAAAGTGAGTATACCCCTAAGTGAAAATGTCCAAATTGGGCCCAAAGTGTTAATATTTTGTGTGGCCACCATTATTTTCCAGCACTGCCTTAACCCTCTTGGGCATGGAGTTCACCAGAGCTTCACAGGTTGCCACTGGGGTCCTCTTCCACTCCTCCATGACGACATCACAGAGCTGGTGGATGTTAGAAACCTTCCGCTCCTCCACCTTTTGTTTGAGGATGCTCCACAGATGCTCAATAGGGTTTAGGTCTGGAGACATGCTTGGCCAGTCCATCACCTTTACCCTCAGCTTCTTTAGCAAGGCAGTGGTCATCTTGGAGGTGTGTTTGGGGTCATTATCATGCTCTGCTTCAGTATGTCACAGCACATGTTGGCATTCATAGTTCCTTCAATTAACTGTAGCTCCCCGGTGCCATCAGCACTCATGCAGCCCCAGACCATGACACTCCCACTACCATGCTTGACTATAGGCAAGACACACTTGTTTTTGTACTCCTCACTAGGGATGAGCTTCGAGTTCCAGTCGAACTCATGTTCGACTCGAACATTGGCTGTTCGCAAGTTCGCCGAACAGCGAACAATTTGGGGTGTTCGCGGCAAATTCTAATGCCGCGGAACACCCTTTAAAAGTCTATGGGAGAAATCAAAAGTGCTAATTTTAAAGGCTAATATGCAAGTTATTGTCATAAAAAGTGTTTGGGGACCTGGGTCCTGCCCCAGGGGACATGGATCAATGCAAAAAAAAGTTTTAAAAACGGCCGTTTTTTCAGGAGCAGTGATTTTAATAATGCTTAAAGTCAATCAATAAAAGTGTAATATCCCTTTAAATTTCGTACCTGGGGGGTGTCTATAGTATGCCTGTAAAGGGGCGCATGTTTCCTGTGTTTAGAATAGTCTGACAGCAAAATGACATTTTGAAGGAAAAAACTCATTTAAAACTACCCGCGGCTATTGCATTGCCGACAATACACATAGAAGTTCATTGATAAAAACGGCATGGGAATTCCCCAAAGGGGAACCCCGAACCAAAATTAAAAAAAAAAAATGACGTGGGAGTCCCCCTAAATTCCATACCAGGCCCTTCAGGTCTGATATGGATATTAAGGGGAACCCCGGCCAAAATTTTAAAAAAAAATGACGTGGGGTTCCCCCTAAATTCCATACCAGACCCTTCAGGTCTGGTATGGATTTTAAGGGGAACCCCGCGCCAAAAATCCATACCAGACCCTTATCCGAGCACGCAACCTGGCAGGCCGCAGGAAAAGAGGGGGGGACGAAAGTGCGCCCCCTCCTGAACCATACCAGGCCACATGCCCTCAACATTGGGAGGGTGCTTTGGGGTAGCCCCCCAAAACACCTTGTCCCCATGTTGATGAGGACAAGGGCCTCATCCCCACAACCCTGGCCGGTGGTTGTGGGGGTCTGCGGGCGGGGGGCTTATCGGAATCTGGAAGCCCCCTTTAACAAGGGGACCCCCAGATCCCGGCCCCCCCCCTGTGTGAAATGGTAAGGGGGTTCTTACCCCTACCATTTCACAAAAAAACTGTCAAAAATGTTAAAAATGACAAGAGACAGTTTTTGACAATTCCTTTATTTAAATGCTTCTTCTTTCTTCTATCTTCCTTCATCTTCTGGTTCTTCTGGCTCTTCTGGTTCTTCCTCCAGCGTTCTCGTCCAGCATCTCCTCCGCGGCGTCTTCTATCTTCTTCTCCTCGGGCCGCTCCGCACCCATGGCATTGGGGGGAGGCTCCCGCTCTTCTCTTCTTCTCTTCTTCTCTTCTTCATTTTCTTCTCCGGGCCGCTCCGCAATCCATGCTGGCATGGAGGGAGGCTCCCGCTGTGTGACGGCGCTCCTCGTCTGACAGTTCTTAAATAAGCAAGAAGAAGCATTTAAATAAAGGAATTGTCAAAAACTGTCTCTTGTCATTTTTAACATTTTTGACAGTTTTTTTGTGAAATGGTAGGGGTAAGAACCCCCTTACCATTTCACACAGGGGGGGGCCGGGATCTGGGGGTCCCCTTGTTAAAGGGGGCTTCCAGATTCCGATAAGCCCCCCGCCCGCAGACCCCCACAACCACCGGCCAGGGTTGTGGGGATGAGGCCCTTGTCCTCATCAACATGGGGACAAGGTGTTTTGGGGGGCTACCCCAAAGCACCCTCCCAATGTTGAGGGCATGTGGCCTGGTACGGTTCAGGAGGGAGGGGGGGCCGCACTCTCGTCCCCCCCTCTTTTCCTGCGGCCTACCAGGTTGCGTGCTCGGATAAGGGTCTGGTATGGATTTTTGGGGGGACCCCACGCCGTTTTTTTTTTTTTTTTTTGGCGCGGGGTTCCCCTTAAAATCCATACCAGACCTGAAGGGTCTGATATGGAATTTAGGGGGAACCCCACGTCATTTTTTTTTTTAAATTTTGGCCGGGGTTCCCCTTAATATCCATACCAGACCTGAAGGGCCTGGTATGGAATTTAGGGGGACTCCCACGTCATTTTTTTTTTTAAATTTTGGTTCGGGGTTCCCCTTTGGGGAATTCCCATGCCGTTTTTATCAATGAACTTCTATGTGTATTGTCGGCAATGCAATAGCCGCGGGTAGTTTTAAATGAGTTTTTTCCTTCAAAATGTCATTTTGCTGTCAGACTGTTCTAAACACAGGAAACATGCGCCCCTTTACAGGCATACTATAGACACCCCCCAGGTACGAAATTTAAAGGGATATTACACTTTTATTGTTTGACTTTAAGCATTATTAAAATCACTGCTCCTGAAAAAACGGCCGTTTTTAAAACTTTTTTTGCATTGATCCATGCCCCCTGGGGCAGGACCCGGATCCCCAAACACTTTTTATGACAATAACTTGCATATTAGCCTTTAAAATTAGCACTTTTGATTATTCATGTTCGTGTCCCATAGACTTTAACGGTGTTCGCGTGTTGGAACGAACTTTTTTCCTGTTCGCATGTTCTGGTGCGAACCGAACAGGGGGGTGTTCGGCTCATCCCTACTCCTCACCTTGTTGCTGCCACACACGCTAATAGTTGTCCTGTGGACTGATTCTCTCACCTGAGCTATTTATCCTTTGCCATCCTTTGTCAATGTACAAGCGCTGTTTGACCAGGTTGGTCAAAACTTTGAGGTGGGTGGCCATTTCTTCTGAAGGTGTCGAGCAGCCCCCTTCTTCTTTATTCTTGTTATTTTCAGCTATTTGAACTGCAGAAAACTGTTTAGTTTTTGCTAACATTTACAGCCCTATTTGGAAGGATTATCCATCGGATTATTCCAAGCATGGCATGCATGCATATTGTTTTTTCAGCCATTTGAACTGCAGAAAACTGTTTAGTTCTTGCTAGCATTTACAGCCCTACTTTGGAAGGGTTATTCATCTGACTATTTCCAGCACGGTGTACATACTGTTGGATTTTACGTTAATTGGACACATATCTATATATATTTGTATTTTTTTTTATTTTGTTTTGCGATTTTATTTTTTACGCTTATTTTTTATTTTTTTTTCACTTATGTTGCATTATTGGTTCATGGCATATTTTGACATTTAAGGTGTTTAGAATAAGCCCACCATTGACCCTATATCATTTTTCACTTCAGTGTTTGCGTTCACTATAAATGGTTGCAGCTGTTCTCTAATTATAGTGTTCTAAGCGTTGCAATTTGCAAACCTCATATCTGGTAACACATAAATACTTTTATACCGGTTACAATAAAAAGATAACTTTGCAAAAAATACATTCAAGGTACGGTAGTACATGTTCAGTTGGTGTACAGGTACAAGGTTAAGCAACTTTAAAAAGGTGAGCCTATATGTAGACAGGTAGTAACATTAAAAATGTAACAAGTGTACCAAGGTTTGGAGACCCGTTAAGCCGGTTCACACAGGGGCGACTTGTCAGGTGACTTAGCCGCCTGACAAGTCGCGTCCCGTTCTGT
The DNA here is from genome assembly GCF_042186555.1 of Aquarana catesbeiana. NCBI lineage: Eukaryota > Metazoa > Chordata > Amphibia > Anura > Ranidae > Aquarana > Aquarana catesbeiana. The sequence goes on from NC_133330.1 coordinate 253,830,309, forward strand.
ACAATGGAACCGTTCTAATAGGAGCGACTCAAGCTCTGACTTAGAAAAAGGTTCCTGTACTATTTTGGGGGCGACTTCAGGTGACTTGCATTGACTTCTATACAGAAGTTGTTTTGCAAGTCGCCGCTGAAGTTGTGTGCAGGTCGCCTGAGGCAGTCGCGCTGCAAGGTGTGCTGCTTCAGTGTGAACTGGCTCTTATAAGCGGACAATGTAGGCGCCAGGCTAGGTTTAGCAGAGGGTCCCTCAGATGTACACGTAGTGGTACTTGTACATGAGAAGAAGCCTAAGTCTAACCAAAGAGAAAGCATTTTTAAGAATAGTTAGACTTAAGGCTAAAAGGTTTAAATTTAGATAAAATGTCAATGTATTTCATCCAACATTCACCCAATTCATTTTTCTTAATCTTATATGAAAAAATGAGTAAATCTTGGGTAACATTTGTGTGACTCTTGTGTGTAAATATTGGTAAATAGCCCCTCTGCTGTAATTTTTTCAGCCAAATTTCACAAAATGAAAAACAGTACTGTCCAGCTACCTATCTGACTGATGACAGCATCCCCATGTCCAGAAGCTACCTATCTGACTGATGACAGCATCCCCCAAGATGCTCCTCTCAGGCATACAAAGGATAGTCAGGAGATAAGCCAAAAGGTCAGGGTAACAAGCAGATAGGGATAGTCAAAGAACACGCCAAAGGTCAGGATATGAAGCAGACGAGGACAGTACCACATTCAGTTGACTGAAGTATACAGACTGTTTCTAAGGGCTTTATCAGCTCTGAGCTGAATTGGACGGATGTCAGTTTTGCAACATCTGTGCCCATTCAGTCTCAGTCTGAATTTTCACAGCAGACATCTGCAGACCCGTAATGGCTCTATGGGTAGCTAGATGTAAAAAAAACTTGTGTCCATTTCAGTGGCGGCTGGTGTTCAAAATTTTTGGGGGGCACAAACAAACTAAAAAATTCTGAAAAATACTGAAAAAAAACATCAAATGCAGCCACTGTGCCCATCAAATGCCGCCGCTGTGCCCATTGAATGCCACCACTGTGCCCATCAAATGCCGCCACTGTGCCAATCAAATGCAGCCACTATGCCCATCAAATGCTGACACTGTGCCCATCAATTGCAGACACTGTGCCCCCTAAAATGCTGCCACTGTGCTCATCATATGCAGCCACTGTGCCCATCAAATGCAGCCTCACTGTTACCCCCCGCCTGCCCGCTGGCTACCCGGCACTTACACCCTCTTGGTGGGGATCAGGCAGCGGGTGACGGTGGCGAGCTGTGGGATGGTGGGATGAGCAGCGGGTCAGGCGGTGGCTCCTGTGTCCTCCATTTGTCTCTTCTTCCTTCCTGCTAGGCGCTCAATCGGAGCGCCTGTGCCTTCAGCCAATCAGGTGACAGGTATTAGACCCGCGCCTCCTGATCGGCTGAGAGGTGGCTCAGTGTTAGAAAAGTGAATCTTCATTCGCTTTTCTAACATACCTGGGTGGGCTCCGAGTGCAATGCTCTGCGCTCCTAGTCCACCTTTTCTGAAGCCTATTAGTGCCTATGGCTGTCATCAGGGGCTTCAAAAAAACACCCTGCCGCTGTAATTCAGGCGCCTGGCGTCCAAAAAGGGGCCAGATGCCTGAATAGGGGGTGGCTACAGCGGCCATGGATAGATTCATTATCAGGTCACCTCAGTCCAGGTGACAGATGCACCCCGTTGGGGTCTGGAGTGCACCGCAAGGTAGTGGACCGTATGGCTGACTGCTGCGGATGGAGCTCTGGGTGGTTCAGGAAAGCAGGTACTCTGGAGAAGCAACACGGATCACACTGGGAGCTAGAGCATGAGATTTCCCAGGGCGCAGAATCTAAGAGCCAGCGGGTGTTCACCAGGGCCCCTGATGGTGGGGATGGACTTCACTGCAGTCTGGCTCCAGGTCCCGGCCCCCAGGGTCTCCCAGCTCAAGCTCACAGTAGAGTACAGGAAGGTAGAGAGGAAGCAGCAGACTACGACAACAAAGGATAGTCAGGAGATAAGCCAAAAGGTCAGGGCAACAAGCAGATAGGGATAGTCAAAGAACACGCCAAAGGTCGGGATATGAAGCAGACGAGGACAGTAAAGAACAAGCCAAGGTCAGTAAACAGGATCAGACATAGGACACAGAGCAAAGAGCACACGGAAGCCAAAACACCCAACATTGATCAGCAGGGCTGGCTTGCAGTGCACAGGTAATATAGAGGTTATATAGGTAATATAGAGTTCCCTGATAGGGGCTGGGGTGGAGCCATGCTTTGAGGAGAGATTACTTAGGCAGCCAGGTGAGAGTGGCTGGCCTCTTAATCTGAACACATGGAGAGGTAAGCTGACAGACAAACATTACTGCATAACCATGACATTCATGCTATGCATGAATATATCCATTCTACAGAGAGGGGGTGGCATGACAGAGGGAGTGGCTCCGGGCACCCCTAATGGATGCACTGCCACTGGTCCATTTAGATCAGGCTACTTCCGACTTGCCGGACTGCATGCTTGAATAAGGGTCTTGTATAGATCTTAGGGAGGACTCCACGACGTTTTCTTTTTTGGTGTGGGGTTCCCCTTAAAATCCATACCAGACCCGAAGGACTTAGTATGGATCGGGAGGGGACCCCACGCTGTTTTTTCCGTTTATTTTTCATTGCCGGCATTCTTTTTTTACATTCAGCTGTCAGTGGGGAAGCCAGTGTGGAAGCCCGCTGACAGCTGATGACTCATCGGTTGTTAAGGACACGGCTTCTGGCTTCCCGGCCCGCTGCTTAACAACCAGCTATTCTTCCCACAGAATTTGAATCGGTAATTTTTTTGACTAATCCGAATTGTACATGTCTACCCCTATAATTTCCTCTCCCTCTCCTCCCCCAGTGCTTTCTGTTGGCTAAACAAAAATGCCTGAAGTTTTAAAGGTTTTAAAAAAGCTGCAAAAACACTTTAAAAAAAGCTGAAAAAACGCCTGAAAAACGTCAGTAAATCGCTACACTCAGTTATGAATGGAGCCTAATGCCCTGTACACACAATAGGATTTTCCGATGGAAAATGTGTGATAGGACCTTGTTGTCAGAAATTCCCACCATGTGTGGGCTCCATCACACATTTTTCATAGGAATTTCCGACACACAAAGTTTGAGAACTTGCTATAAAATTTTCTGACAACAAAATCCGTTGTCGGAAATTCCGATCGTGTGTACACAAATCCGACGCACAAAGTGCCACGCATGCTCAGAATAAACTAAGAGACAAAAGTTATTGGCTACTGCCCCGTTTATAGTCCCAACGTACGTGTTTTACGTCACCACGTTCAGAACGATCGGATTTTCCGACAACTTTGTGTGACCGTGTGTATGCAAGACAAGTTTGAGCCAACATCCGTCGGAAAAAATCCATGGATTTTGTTGTCGGAATGTCCGAACAATGTCCGACCGTGTGTACGGGACAAAAGTGTTGTAATATTCCATATGTCTTTTGTCTTCGGCACTCGGAATTTTATCATACTGTTGATCATCTCATTAAAGCCCAGCTTAACCCTCTTCAAGCGTTACTACACCCTGCTAAGCTCACTTCCAGAGATGTGACATCTGCAAGCTTCCTCACCAGCGCTGACATCTTCTCCCAGTCTTATTCCAGGTTTGGTATCTTCAGCCATTTCAGCTGGCCAACCTAAGATGAGGTCACTCCCGAGTATGTGCACAGGGGTTAATTCACTCTTTGCGCCAAGGCAAGTTAAGAATTTACAATCGGCAGTGTACATTCTAAAGATGTTTGCAAACAGGCATAAAGTTTTATTCTGCAATAAAAAGCCTGCCCGCTTACAATTTGTTTATTTTTTGGTTGTTATGTTTCTTTGATTTATTACTGTAATGTACTCAGGCTACATATACAGCACTGAATATGCTTTTTTTAAATTTTGTTTTATCTGATAAGTGCTGCAATAAGGGTTGAAAAATTGTTCTAGCAACACTAGGATAGTTGATATGCTGTTTCACATGCAAGCAAAAGCTTGGATTTCCAACATGCTCCCCTGAAGACTGTTCCAATCAACAACACTGTTCAAAAGCAAAAGCAGTGTTCAGTGGGGCATGCAAGGCTGCAGGAGAGCTGGATGTGCCGGAGCCACAGTCCAACTCTCCTATGTACTGGCAGTACAGCATTTTTAACCCTTCCTGCAGTAATTAGCTGTTTAAAAGGAAAGTAAAAAAAATACTATTATTACACTACAAGAAGTCTGACTGCATTAATATAAATAACATTTGTTTTCAGTTTTTTGAATTGGTATATTGATACTAAGGTGTATCCACATGTTCTAACCTATTTTTTCCTATATGCCCTTATGTATAATTTCCTCATAAACTGCTTAATGCTTATAAATATTTCAGATTTACCAAGTTTTTATGATGGAGCAAACTTTGAGACCTTGCTTAACCACTTAAGGACCGGAAGGATTTACCCACTTAATGACCAGGCCATTTTTTGCGATGCGGCACTGCGTTGCTTTAACCAACAATTTTTTACTTTCTGCTATAATAGATATCCAAAAAATATATATATAAAAAAATCGAATGTATTCATCAGTTTGGGTCAATATGTATTCTTCTACATATTTTTGGTAACAAAAAAAAAATCACAATAGGCGTATATTGATTGGTTTGCACAAAAGTTATCGCATCTACAAACTATGGGATAGATTTAGAGACTTTTCTTTTTTTTATATTGTTTTTACTGGTAGTGATGGTGATCCGCGATTTTTAGCGGGACTGCGACATTGCGGTGGACAAATCTGACCCGAAATGACACTTTTTTGGGACCAGTGACATTATTACATTGATCAGTGATATAAAAATGCACTGATCAATGTATAAATGACACTGGCAGGGAAGGGGTTAACACTAGGGGGCGATCAAGGGGTTAAATGTATTCCCTCAGCGTGTTATAACTGTAGGGGGATGGGCTGCCTGGGACATGATAGATATTGCAGTTCCCGATCACTGGGAACAGCAGATCTCTGACATGTCCCCTGTCAGAACGGGGATCCCCGTTCTGCCTCTGTGTACAGCGATTGTGGGCGGCCGGCAGACATCGAGTCCACCAGACCCACGGGCACGACGGAATTGATGACCCGGTGGGCATGCTGGACCCGGTGGGCATGCTGGACCCAGTGGCGCGTGCGCCCGCAATCTCACATGCACGGGCTGACGTAACGGCACATGGGTTCGTGCAGGAGAGCCGACCTGCCGCAGTATATGTGTGGCGGCTGGTCGACAAGTGGTTAAAAAACTTAAAATGTTTCAACTGTATTTAAATGATTTATTTCTTATCACTTTTTACACTGAAAATATCCTGTGTAGTTACCATCAAGAATGTAGTCACATGTTCCATTAAACACCATAAATGTATTTATATGTAGCCAGGTCCCGGGCTACGACAGCATGAAGCCAAGATGTTGTAATGCATGCATTTTCCTACCTCAGTCACTGAGTGCTAATGTTGATGCACAATCCACCTCCAGCTACCAGGGAGAGCGCCAAACCGCAAAGCCGCCCATAGACTTTCCTGCTGGACTTTGGGGATCATGGGAGGTTTAGTTTCTATACACTGGAGCAACTGACTTCCCGAACGACATATCCCAACTGACTATGTGCAGTCGGAGGAGTCTGAAAAGAGATACATTCTGATGCCTGGAAAAAGCGCTGAGGGAACTCAAGCAGTCAGACCTGTTAAAGAGAGAGTGGTGGGAGCCCAACTACCTTATAGGGGCCAACGGGCAAACCAGAGGCTGCCCATGCTGAAGATGCCCACGAGGTTCACTTTACTGTGGTGCTACCTATAGAGCCGAGCACTATCTGCTCTCATCAATTGGATAACTGAGTGGTCTGCATTGCATGGAGGGGCCCCCACTACCATTAGACTTTGATGGAAATTGGAAAACATTGCACAGTTATTCAGATATACAGTGGGGAAAATAATTAAAAATAATTATTTGATCCTCTGCAGATTTTGTAAGTTTGCCCACTTACAAAGAAATGAAGGGCCTATAATTTTTATCATAGATGTATTTTAAATTTTAGAGACAGAATATCAACCAAAAATCCAGACAATCCATATAACAAATGTTATAAATTAAGTTACAGTTCAGCGAGTAAAATAAGTATTTGATCCCCAAGCAAAACATGACTTAGTACTTGTGGAGTAACTCTTGTTGGCAAGCACAGCGGTAAGATGTTTCTTGTAGTTGGTTGCCAGGCTTGCACACATCTCAGGAGGGATTTTGGTCCACTTTCTTTACAGATCTTCTCTAAATCCTTAAGGTGGATGTAAACCCTCACATATACCCAGTGAAGTGAAAAGCCTCAGATGATACACAGAGATGAAATAAATCTCCCTACATAAGTTTTACATGTATATCTGCTGTCTTCAACTTTATACAGTAGATTCTTTAGAAAGTGCACATCGGGGTTAGAGATTTTCTCTTCCTGTTCAGCACTGGGAGTGAAGTCTGGGCATACAGCCAAGACAGCTGATTGGAGGAAAAGCACCCCCCCCCCTCCACATAGGCAGAGACTTGCAGAGCTGGGCTGTGACAAGTTAAGCTCTCTGCTAATCTATTTATAGCAACCTCCCTCGACACAAATTTCAGGCTGGTTTTATCTTGGCTGACAATTTGTCAGAAGTTATCATGCTGATAACAGAGCAATGAAACAGCAGAAAGACATAGGGCTCAGGGTTTTGGAAAGAGATAAGAAAGCACTACAGATGTTAGACATGTGCAATTAGTTTCGTTTCAAATTCGTTTTTCGACAAAATTCAACATTTTCCTGAAGTTACATATTTTTTCGAAATAATGAATTTCGATCATAACGAATGACCAGAAAAATGAAAAAAAAAACAAAACAAATGAAACTAAAATGAACAAATTTTTCGGCAGTGCTCAGTTTTAACAGATGTATGTGCTTAGTTCAAATTTCATTAATCATGTATACATCCACTTTGTTTCTTGGTTGTCGCTTGGCAACTCGAAGTTTCAGCTCAATCCATAAATTTTCTATAGAATTAAGGTCTGGAGACTGACTAGGCCACTCCATGACATTTATGTGCTTCTTCTTGAGCCACTCCTTTGTTGCCTTGGCGGTATGTTTTTGGTCATTATCATGCTGGAAGACCCATCCACGACCCATCTTCAGTGTTTTGGTTGAGGGAAGAAGGTTCTCATCCAAGATTTTACAATACATGGCCCCATCCATTGGCCCCTCAGTGAGGCAAAGTAGACCTGTACCTGTAGCAGAGAAACAGCCCCAAAGCATCATGTTTCCACCTCCGTGCTTGACTGTAGGGATGGTGTTCTTAGGGCATAGTCAGCATTTTTCTTCCTTCAAACTTCTTTTTTCTGCTCTAATTCATCCCAAAGGTGTTCTATCGGGTTGAGGTCAGGACTCTATGCGGGCCAGTCAAGTTCCTCCACCCCAAACTCTCTCATCCATATCTTTATGAACCTTGCTTCGTGCACTGGGCCAAATCATTTGGTGGAGGGGGGATTATGGTGTGGGTTGTTTTTCAGGGGTTGGGCTTGGTCCCTTAGTTACAGTGAAGGGAACTTCACACTCCCAACTTTGTGGGAACAGTCTGGGGATGGGCCATTCCTGTTCCAACATGACTGCGCACCAGTGCACAAAGCAAGGTCCATAAAGACGTGGATGAGCGAGTTTGGGGTTGAGGAACTTGACTGGCCCTGCACAGAGTCCTGACCTCAACCTGATAGAACACCTTTGGGATAAATTAGAAGGGAGACTATGAGCCAGGCCTTCTTGTCCAACATCAGTGCCTGACCTCACAAATGCGCTTCTGGAAGAATGATCAAACATTCCCATAGACACACTCCTAAACCTTGTGGACAGCCATCCCAGAATAGTGAAAGCTGTTATAGCAGCAAAGGGTGGGCCAACTCAATATTGAACCCTACGGACTAAGACTGGGATGCCATTAAAGTTCATGTGTGTGTAAAGACAGATGTCCCAATACTTTTTGTAATATAGGGTATATATACTGTGTGTGTGTGTATATATATATATATAGATATATATATATATATATCTATATATATATATATATATCTATATATATATACCAAGCTGTTTTTTAATCAACAAATCTGCCTCAAAGTATTCCTCTTATTTTTTGTCGAAAAAACATTAGAGTCAGCTCTTACTCTTCTCCCTTATCACAACCTGGTGTTTCAGTAGGGCTAGGGCCCTAAGGTTGTGAACAGAGGACCCATCTTTTTATTTTAGTCAATTTTAATTTCATCCAATACAGCTACATTTGTTCTCCAAGTAGATCCCCATCATCATCTGACATCACCTGTAGACAAATTTCTTCACTTTGGCACTTTGTGTTATTTTGGGCTTCTTTTGTAATGCTATACTTTAACAATGACCCACTATCAGTTGTCTGATTAGTTATTTTATAACATTTCCTCCAGCCATATACACCAGTTCCTATGGCAAAACACAGGCAAACTGCAAATGCAGCAGCTATCAGTACAGTGGTTGTACTGCTCTTTTCAACAGTTGTGGTGTAAGCATGGCTAGTGTCTTCCTCCCGAAACCTGGGGCTGGTCACATGAACCAAATTAGATATCTCTGACCTTTGCTCATTTTTATCAATAGAGCAGATTGCAATATAGGTGATGATGCCCTGGTCTGCAGTCCTGTTTCCCAACCTAAATATGAAGGTCTCCCTGCTGCCTGCATTCTTTGGTTTGATGTAAGAAGCATTGATGGCCAGAGCTCTGGAAACGTGTTGCCTTAAAATGAATGGATTGACGCTTATTCGAATGTCATAATGTGAAGCTGAAAGAAAAACAAAAATTACTTGATGAAAAAATATGACTTAACTGATGCTTTTCCTATGTTGAACCTGTACTCTATTTTAAACTTTAAAAGGAAAAAAGAAGACAATACAAGATCCCTGCTCATGGCTAAGTGCCTAAAAGTGTCTTTCCACTGTCCAATAAACGTGGCCACTACAATAGGAGTGCAGTTGGTATGGTATAGCTATGAAGTCAGAGAAAATTAGGCCACAGCAACAAAGTAAAACTAAATCAGAAAGGGCACAAATAAAGGTTGATTGTCTACTTATGGTATTATTATTATGGTCTATTTATTTTAAAAGTTTGAAGGGTAACTCCACTTTTGTGGAAAAAAATTAGTAAATAAAAAAAAATATCATACAACTGCGACATGTTATTAAAAATTACCATTCCATTTCAATCTGCAGCTCTGTAATTTTCTGTAAAATGCAATGCAATGTGGCTACCTGGAGGTGTTCTGTACACAGCATGTGTGCAGAACACCCCCCCCCAGAAACATCAATTCCTGATTGTGTGATTGGCTCACTGATTTTCCCAGAAGTCTCCACTAAGATAGGTCAGATATCAGACATCTCCTGCAATAAAAATGTCTTTTTTTTGTAAGATAATCCCAATAGGAAATCACATCTAAAGGGATACAGACCTTGCAATTTTCCTCATTAGAGCCCCGCATGTGCAGCTGCTGGTTGATAATTAAAGTGGTTGTATAGTCTTATTTTTAACTTTTACCTACAGGTAAGCCTATAATAAGGCTTACCTGTAGGTAAAAAAAATATCTCCGAAACCGATATTCCCCTTGCTATGAGCCGCTGACTGCAGCGGCGCATGCGCACAGGGGATTCTCGGCTGAAGGCAACTGCCGGACCTTGCCGGGTAAGAAATCTCCCGCGCGCATGCGCGGGAGTGATGACATCGCGGCTCCAGCCACTCACAGCGCTGGAACCGCAATACCTGGAAGACACGCCGAGGCAACATGACAGCTACCTCGGCGTGGACCAGGTAAGATACCGACTCCTCGTTCTAAGGTAAGTATTTCATAATGAGCTAGTATGCGGTGCATACTAGCTCATTATGCCTTTTGCTTTACAGGGGTAAAAAAAAAAAAAAAAATTTCAGCGGGTATACAACTGCTTTAAGAAACCACTCCTATTAGATTACCTTATCACATGGACACAGAAACACACAGTGATTTCTTCAAAATAACAAAAGGTAGGAATCTGCAACAAGTCCTTGCAATGTACATAGATCACCCAGAGGGGAATGTTTTTTTTCTCAACAAAAGGGGTTACTCTTTAAACACTTGCCAACCAGCTCACATACATTTACAGCGGCAAAGTGGCTCCATACCCGTACAGTGGCTGCTTTAACAGCCTTAGTAGGTGCGCACCTGCTGCACAGCAGTGGACCCGATGCGTGTGGCCAGCGGGCGTGATGACCGCCGGCCACGAGTGCCAGAACGGGGATTTGTGTAGGTAAACACACAAATCCCTGTTCTGACACAGTAATCAGTGCATTTTTATAGCACTGATCACTGTATAAATGTCAATGGTTCCAAAAAAGTGTCCGATCTGTCCACCACAATGTCGCAGTCCCGCTTAAAATTGCAGATCACCGCCATTATTAGTAAAAAAAAATAAAATAAATAAAAATGCCATAAAAATGGCATAAATCTAGCCCCTTTTTTGTAGACGCTATAACTTTTGCGCAAACCAATCAATGTACGCTTATTGCGTTTTTTTTTGTTTTTTTTACCAAAAATATGTAGAAGAATACATATTGGCCTAAACAGATGAAGAAATTTTTTTTTTTTTTTTTAAATCGTGGGCTTTTTATTGAAGCAAAAAGTAAAAAATATTTTATTTTTTTTTTCAAAATTGTCGCTATTATTTTGTTTATAGTGCAAAAAATTAAAACCGCAGAGGTGATCAAATACCACTAAAAGAAAGCTCTATTTGTGGGAAAAAAAGGACGTCAATTTTGTTTGGGTACAAGGTTGCACGACCGCGCAATTGTCAGTTAAAGCGACGCAGTACCGTATCCCAGAAAATGGCCTGGTCATTAAGGGGGGGAATCTTCTGGGGCTGAAGTGGTTAAAGTGCAGCATATGCCTACTTTATATGTCAACTATATTCTAAAGATTGGCAGTTTTAAATAAAGTTATTTCCAAACACTGAAAACAGTTAATAAAAAAGATGTTTCATTTTTTCAGTTCAGTAACAGTTTTAAAAACATACAGATAGAAATTATTATAACAAAAGCTGGATATCTGTCTGATTAGGTATAGTACCATTCACAAAATTAAATCAATGTATTCAAGGGGTGGAGCTGGCGTCGGATATGTGAGCAGCGAAGAAGGAGAGCTCCGTCTGTGAGTCTGTAATCCTGCTGTGTTCCTGAGAGCAGAGCGCCTGATACTGACTCCAGTAGCTGCGGGGAGTGTGCTGTGAGTGGTCCGGTGACTGCAGGAATGGTGAAATATGGATAATATGGGTAGGTGGCTCCTAAACTGCCAGGTGAACAGCTGGCTTGGTTCGCCTGGGATCCCAAGATGGTGCGACAAGCATGCGTCCGAGGAGACACCCAGTACACAGCAACGGGACAGGGATGAGGATGGAGGAGCTGTGCCACTTGGGGTGAGTCAGTTTCCACCAAGGGGCCGTTTGAAGCACAGGGGGAAATCCCTGGACAGACTGTGCTCCTGACCTGAGAGATGTGAGGAAGAGGGGAAAGGGGACCCTGAACCCTCGCTCAAACAGATAATGTCTGCTATACACCCCTGCCAATCCACCCTCATATAGAGGGTCTGAAGATTGATTTTTCCTTTCTGAAGCAGGATGTGAAAAAAGTAAAGGAGTGCAAGGCGGCTGCTGAGCAGCGTATAAGTATCCTGGAAGATACTTTTAGGCCCCTGGAAACTGAGGCTCAGATTTCTAGAAAGGCCCTCCCTGAACACACTGCAAAAATGCCGGATATGAAGGACCGTACATGCAGGAATAACGTCAGGTTGGTGGCCTTTCCAGAGGGAGATATGGGGAAACACCCAGAAGATTTTCTTGAAAAGTGGCTTAAGGAGAATATGGAAGCTGATACCTTTACCCGCCTATTTGCTATTGAACAGGCCCATCGAAACCCAGTTAGGGCTCCGCCAACCGGGGCGATACCTCATCGCATGATTGCATGGATCCTTCACTTTCGTGATCGGGAAAACATCCTAAGAGCTGCGAGAGATTGTCACATGCTAGAATTCAATGGATATTGCATTTCAATCTACCCTGACTTCTCTGTTGCTACCCAAAAACAGCGGGCCAGCTTTCAGCATGTAAAGAAATGCCTGGGAGATATGCATTTGATTTACAGCATGCTGTACCTGGCAAAGCTGCGAGAGGTCAATTGAGGGAAAGCATACTTCTTTACTACACTGAGTGAAGCTTCTCGATGCCCGTGGCAGTCCAAGGGGGAGTGTCTCTCCTAGACCTCCCTAAGGATGGGGTGTGATGTTTGGGGACTTTAGAGAGTTATGGAATTAACCTGTTTATCTTGTTCAGCCGTATGCTTCCAATGCCCTGCTCCTGATTATTTAGTACTGTTTTGAGACTCTCAGAGGTCTGATGTGTTTTATTACACCTTCATAAGATACTGTCCTAAGGTTTGGTTTTCTATTTTTCTATTTCAATATATTTATTGGGTTTTTTGAAAATAAACAAGAGGTTCATAAACAAGCTTGTAAATCGCCCGTACAGGGGCTAGAACATGGGTAAACACAACCAAAGAACAATAATGATCATATTTATACTTAACCAAAGTGAATATAGGGGATATTACCAAAGGAATGAACACTGTAGAAAATACCATGTCCCCAAACTCAAAACATATCATCACCAGAGGGGAGGCTCTTCTCCTGCAACCTTCCTTCCCCATAGGAGGCGACAGCGTGTACAGAAATAGTGAGAAACTAGAGAAAAGGCAAGGAAAGCAAAAAAGCAAGAAGAAAGGGTCGTAGGTAAGAGAGAGGAGGGGAGGGGGATAACTCAGACTTGGGAGCCTCACAGGTAGTAATCAGACAAGACCTAAACAGGACGATTGGAGAGAGTGAAACTCATAAGAGTTCCACGGTTCCTAAACTTTGAGAAATTTAGCGTGTGAGTCATTCACAATACTGGACATTCGTTCCTGAAGTGTTATAGCAGTCATTCGTGTCTGCACACCCTGGAAAGCCATGCATTGAGTCTTCCAGGCTTGAGCTATGGTTGGCTTAGCCGCAATGAAGAGGTACGTGGCAAGCTCTTGCTGTGGAGCATATAACCCAGGTATTGGACAATGTAATAGGGCTAACTTATCGTCCCTACAGACGGTGAAATGGAAAAGGGTCTGGAGTAAGCCAAAAAACCTGGACCAGAACCCCACTAATCTTGGGCAAGACCACCAGGTATGTATGACATCCCCCCACTGTCCACAATTGCAAAAAACAACTATCACTATTCCCCGGGTAAGCATGAGCTGTATGGGCCGGGACCCAATACCATTGGAATAGGACCTTATATGCTGCTTCTAGTGTATTTGTATTAAAGGAGCATTTGGCCACTATTTTCCAGGCCTTACTCCAGTCTTCTAGGTCTATGGAAAACTGGAGGTCCCTTTCCCATTGGGCCATGTAGGAGAGGGATGCTGATGTCGGGCGTCCATTCAAAGATGCATAAATAGCTGAAATGAGGCCAGGGGCCCTAGGTGCATGCTGACATGCATGTTCAAAAAAAGTATTTTGACATGGGTAATTGGACGTGCAGTGCAGGGCAACAATCCAGTGTTTCACTTGAAGAAAGCTGTAGTGTTCCCTGACCGGTGGGTCGTGTGTTTCCCAGGTGGCCTCCCAGGGTAGAAAGGAAAGAGTGGAGAAAAAGCTTGAACCCATATATAGCCATGAGAAAGCCACCAAGAGAGTGCCTGGGGGAAAAAAAGAGGATTGTGAGTGATAGGAAGTAGTGGCAAAAAGGAGGACATCAAATTCCCAGAGTATCGGAAAGAATCCAATATCTGCAGGCCATGCAGTAGTACGGGGCTCAGGGAGGGGGGGGGCATAACTTATGAGGGAGCCAGAGAATGCTTGAAGTGAGGACGGGTTGCAGCTGGGCACTTCAAGTAACACCCAAAGAGGGACATTCGTAGCCACGTGTAGCATAGTCGGCGGGGAGATCTGCGCCGCTGTATAATACTAAAGGACATTGGGGACCCCTAGATCTCCCTGCAACCTATGGGTATAAAGAGTAGATCTAGGGACTCTAGGACGTTTCTGCGCCCAAATAAATTGGAGAATCTGATTTTGCAAAAATTGAAGATAAATCGAGGGTACTCTACAGGCAGTGTGCGAAAGTAATAGAGGACTTTAGGTAAGATTGTCATTTTGACTGCAGAGATTCTTCCTATCCATGAAAGGGTGGGAAATTGCCAGAAATGCATGAGGGAGGTCAAGACGCGCAAAAGGGGTAGTAGTTGTCGGAAAACAAAGAGGAATAGGAAGGCGTCAGTTTGATGCCTAAGTATTCAATTGATTGAGACACCCAACGATATGGAAAATGCTCCTGTAAATGCTCCACCACATCAGCAGGGAGGTTGATGGTGGTTTTGGAGGGGTTAATTTGAAGGCCAGAGAAGGCAGAAAATTGATCTAATATGAGTTGCAAATTTGGGAGGGAGGTAAGCGGTTTTGTCAAAATCAAGAGAGTCGTCTGCAAAAAAATTGGCTTTATACTGGGCTCCAGCATATGCCACTCCTGAGAAGTCAACATTGACCCTAATTGCCTTAGCTAGCGGCTTCAGTGCCAGGATAGAAAGTGCCAGGGACAGGGGGAAACCCTGTTGAGTACCCAGAAATATAGGTAACAAGTCGGAAGAAAAGCCTGCATATTTTACCGACGGTGATGAATATAGGGCTTGAATCTATGATAAGAAATGTGCCCCAAATCCCCACCGTGTCAGAACATATTGGAGGTTCTCACAAGAGAGCAAATTGAACGTTTTGTAAATATCCAAAGAGAGCAAAAAACCTGGGATTGTACGCTGGTGAAGGATATGGATAAGGTGGATTATTTTGCGTACCTTATCTCCTGCCTGACGACCGGGCACAAAGCCTACCTGGTCCCTATGAATGAGGACCTGGAGGTATTTGTTGATGTGTGTGCTTAAAATTTTCCCCAAAACCTTCAGGTCCACATTCAGCAGAGAAATAGGGCGAGAAGATTGTGGGTCAGTGGCCTCCTCAGTTGACTTGGTATCACAGAAATATGGTGAGTCCAGAGAGGGCTTTGCGCCATTACGCCAGGAATTGAAGTAAGAAGTCAGATGGAGGGCGAGTAAGGTTGCAAATGTTTTATAATACAGTCCAGTGAAGCCATCCGGACCAGAAGCCTTGGATAGCTTAAGAGATTTAATAGCTCGGATGACCTCTGACTCCGAGATGGGTGCGTTCAGGGTGTCCTGGGCCATCGAGGACAGCAAAGGAAGGCCAAGCATTTGGAAAAAGCTATCAACCTTGTCCAAATCAAAGGAGGCAGGTCTGCTGTATAGGGATGACAGAAAGGAGGCAAAACTAAAGACTATCCTAGAAGGACATGAGGTGAATCCATCTCCCCTCATCCATAGCCGAACTGGCCTATATCTGTGCTCCACCAAATTAAGTTTCTGGGCTGACATGGGACCCAGTTTGTTAGCACTACTATAGAATTTATATTTGGACAAGCGCAAAGCCTTTTCAGCCTGGGCAGAGGAAAGCAGATCCATCTCAGTGGCTAGATTATCACGGATCTTTCTATTTGCCACCGTCGGGTGTGCCTTCCAAGTTGCATCTGCATCTGCAACCTCCAATAGGAAGGACAATTCCCAGGCCCGTTGTTCCCTAGCGATTTTCTTACAGAACGCTATCTGAATCAAATGCCCCCTGATCGTGGCCTTGTGGGCTTCCCACAGAGAGATGGAAGATTCAACCGAGCCAATGTTTTTCGTAAAATAAATTTGAATGTGCGCTTGTACCTGAACACACATATCCTGGTTGGTTAGGAGGGATTCATTAATGCGCCAAAGATAGGCAGACCGGGTCAAACCAGTGAGGGTGATTCCAAAAACCAAAGGGTTGTGTTCAGACCACGGAGAGGTGGAAATTACAATCTTGTTCACCAGTGACAGTGAACAAAGTTGCAGAAACACGTGGTCTATTCTGCAAAAACTCTGATGAGGATTGGAGAAGAAGGTGAATTCCCGAGAAGAGGGGTGTCGCTCGCGCCAAACGTCCACCAAGCCATATATAACTGAAAGAGATTATACAGTGCTAGTTCTTGAGATGCATCATGGGATTGGAGGTACTTCCTTGGAACTACGTCTGTCCAGAGTAGAGTTGAAAATAGAATTTGAGTCTCCCATCAAAATAAGCAGGCCCTTTTGTTGCCTGGCAACCACTTGGAGTAAGGGTTTTTCTATTTTCTGACTTTCTGGACTCCTGTACTTTAAGAACTGGAACTGTAGGTCTGTATCGGTCTGAGTGACCCTTAAGGGGTCTCTACTTGGTTTCCCATGCATAGTTTACAAGTTGTGGGCTTGAGGCACTTGGCGTTTTGGGGCTGGGTGCAAGAAAGGGGGAGGGGGGGGGGTTAAAGTTTTTCTTACAAATATGCTTTTGATTTAAGGTTCTTTACCATGGTCTTGTGAGAATATGTGCTTTATTTATGTTCTTTTGCTCCACTGGCTTAGTGTTCCCTGTTGTTGGTAAGATACTCTGTGATTGTTGTCATTCTGGAGCCCTGGATTGCAGAATATGCATCTTGGGGCTTTATTGATCCCTGCAGTAATTTCCCCTACTATACATTATGGCGTTAACCCTGCATCTGGTCTCCTGGAATGTTTGGGGACTTCGAAAAAAAAAAGAAAGAAAAAATTAAAAACTAAATTCGAAATTTAAAAGATCTTTGCTGTTTGATTATTTGAAGAAGCACATATCATTCTTTTGCAAGAGACACATTTACAGGGCTCCAGGATTCTTTCTTTAAAGTGGGCTCACATAGCTGGGGCCTACCATGTTACATTCTCTTCCTATGCCACAGGGGTTTCCACCTTGGCGATGAAGGCACTGCCTATCTAAGTGTTAACTGTTAAAATGGACCCATATGGTCGGTTTGTCATTCTGGTTGTTAAAGTCTGCAATACCCCTTTAACTTTGGTCAACATTTATGTGCCCCCGCCTTTTTCTCTTACTCACTTAGATGACATGCTCCAAGCGACTTTGTCAGTTGCAGAGGGGAAGATATTCATTATGAGGGATTTTAATGTTATAGCGGTCCCCTCTTTGGATAGGAGGACTGGATTCTCCGGTTCTCCTGTCCCTTTTGCAGTATGGTTGTCCATTTATGGGTTTCAGGATGTCTGGAGGCACAAACATCTAGGCCACAGAAAATACTCTTGCTATTCAAAGACGTATAAGTCGTTGTCCAGAATTGACATCGTATTTGCTGAAGGGGCAGGATTAGGACTGGTGGAGTCAGTCGAATATTTATCCAGGGCAATTACTGATCAATCACCTATATCGTTATATCTTCGTGTGAGTGTCCAGCCAGGCATTGGCGTATGGAGGCTAACTGGTTACAAGAGGAGTAGGTTAAGATTGACTGTACAAAAGCTAGTCGACACTACTGGGTAGAGAATAATGTTAGTGGGTCACGCCTACTTCAATTGGAAGCCTTTAAGGCCACTCTGAGATGGGGTATTTATGTCCGAGGTATGGAAACTTTAAGAACCAAATTGCTTCTACGATATTAGGAAAAGGAGACAAGTGTTTCTGTTTCTGAAGCTGCGTATGTCCGTGAGCCTACCCCGAGTAGGTTGGCGGAATGGCAGCAGGCTACCCATGAATACCGATGAGTCTTGTCTGAACACACTACCAAAAATATGTTGACAAGAATGGCTGATTGCTGGCTTACTTGGCATGATAATTTGTACCCATACATGTAGCTGATATCCGCCTACCACAGGGAGGGGGAGGCAAGGGTCACGATGGACATCTTGCAGGCTTTTGTTCAATTCTATGGAGAATTGTATACATCCCATACTACTGCGAGTCATGACCCCCTCTTCACCTATCTGCCAGCAATTGACATTCACATGCTGTCAGATGATGACCAGGGACTGGTTTATAGAGATATTACACTGGAGGATGTGGAGGGGGCTATTGCCTCCTTTTCCCCCTATACATTTTTGGGATTAGATGGCTTACCCCCGTAGTGGTATGGGACTTTTCGAGATTTATTGGCCCCCAGGTTACTTCAGGTTTTTAACTCAGTGAGAGAGGAAGGTAGCTTGCCACTGTCTATGAGAGCAACTCTGGTAGTCTTGATACCTAAGGATGGTAATGATCCTAAGTAGTCTGACTCATACCGTCCCATCTCGCTGATGAATGTTAACACTAAGATCCTTGCCAAGATTTTGTTTTGGCCTGTATACTACAGACGATTATTTTGAAACTCATTAATGCTGATAAAACTGGCTTTATGTCTGGCAGGTGTGCTCAGATGAATATCAGAAGGCTTTTTGTGAACTCGCAGTCTCTACAGGACAACTCTGGGGCAAGGGTGGTGGCCTCACTGGACACAAAAAAGGCCTTTGACTCGGTAGAATGGCCCTATCTATTCCTTATGCTTGAACATTTGGAGGAGACAAGTGATGTCAGTGGTGCGGCGGTGGGGGAGAGAGATTACATCATCTCTCATTGTCTGCACCGCTGTTCCGCCCTTACTTACAGGGCCACAAAAACTGCTCTACACAGAGATGCAGCCATACCCCAGAAGAGAGAGAATGCCGTCATCTCTCAATGCCCGCCCTCACTCTCATCTCTCACTCCCATGTGTCTGTGTATCACCTGCAGCTAGTTTACCCATGCTGAGGAGAGGCTGACAGCTTTGTACCTGCAAGTACTCTGCAATATTGGGGGGGGAGGCTTGATTTTACATGTAAATTAATTAGTGACAAACTGCTATTTTTTGGGTGGCAGCCAGGTAACTGTGGCAATCCCCATTCTGCTAGCAGGCAGTGTGGCAAGTGACATCCCCATCTGGTGGCAGGCAGCATGGCAAGTGACATCCCCATCTGGTGGCAGGCATAGTGGGAAGTGACATCCCCATCTGGTGGCAAGCATAGTGGGAAGTGACATCCCCATCTGGTAGCAGGCAGCATGGCAAGTGACATCCCCATCTGGTGGTAGGCATAGTGGGAAGTGACATCCCCCACTGGTGACAGGCATAGTGGCAAGTGACATCCCCATCTGGTGGCAGGTGACATGGCAAGTGACAAGCAACGGTGGCAAGTGAAACACTCAAGGCTCCCACTGATTCTGCATTATGGTGAGTTGAACTATTTCATTATATATTACAATATAATGATAGAAATAATGCATTTCAATCATTCTGACACCATACTAACCATGGTGCTGGGATGATTGAAGCACTAACACCAGCCATTGCTGTGACAAATTTCCCACAAATAAACGCTCTTATTTTGGGAGATGAGGGTATTCTCACCCTTGTGTATATGCAATTATGTATTGGTTTGTAATACTCTGTATATCCTCTACATCCTGTTCAATAAAACTTCTTCTTTTTTTTTTTTTTTTTTTTAAATTCAAAAATGTTAAATGGCGGCTTTTAATCCTTCTGTATTAGTACACAAGCCCACATTGTGTCTAATGTAGAACAATCTGTCAAATAAAATCTAAAACCCAAAGTAAATCTAAACCTAAATGTTTTTGCTTTTGTATAGTGTGTACAAGTGTACGGTTTGTATGTATGTATGTATGCGTAATTGTATTTCCCCTTGCCTTTTTTGGCCCAAAGTACATTATTACTGGGACAGAAACCCACCAAACTTTTTAATTATTATTATTTTTTTTTTTTTACAGTCATCAGAACGGGAGTAGAGAAGAAATCTTCCAGTTGTGACAAATGGTCTGGTGACAGTGGTCTAAATGGTGTTTCTCCTCATTTTCTGTGGTGTCTCTGGGACAGGAAGGCAAGGGAAATCCCTCTTATGGGACACAGATAGCAAAAATAACATAAAAAAATTATAGAAGTTTTAGCTACCCTCTCTATCAAATTTTTTTTTTTAAGTTTTGGATTTAAATACGGTATAAAATGCAGAAAAAAAATAAGCTGTGCAATTATATCAAAGGAAACTCACCAGCTCCCTGGTCATAGTCATCACCCGGTGCTGTCCAAAACAATACTACATGTTCATTTTCCATTTTTGCTTCAAGGTCATTTATTTTACATGGAGGGAAACCATCCTCATCCGATGAGTTGTGAGAGACATTTGTTACTTTGAAACTACCCAGAAAGAGGACTCTGCTGAACATTTCATTTGTGCTTTTATCTTTATAAACTGGTCGAGGAGGATTCATATTGATGGTGTCTGCAATAAATAATTACAGTGCAATCTAAATATTAAAAGATAATGTCTATATGTAACTTAGCAACTTAGCATTATTCTGGTTTATAAACTCACCATTCTCGATGTAACCAGGAACATACAAGGCTGGATTGCTCTGAGGAGGCTTCAGAGAGGTAGTGTTTGTCCATTCAGCAAACATTTTCATTGTATGTCTACCGTTATTAGTGAAGCGAAATAAATAGACAGAGTAGACACCATCACCCTTAGTAACATCAGCACCTACAGAATTTGTAGATAAAAATAAGTAAAAATAAATAAATATACGTCAATGTCATCATTAATGTCTGTATCTTTACCCTAGGTTCACAACTATGCGTTTTTTAGTGCATTTTTCAGTTTGCAGAAACGCACTACAGTCCATTTAACGTGGTTTCCTATTGTACAAGTTCACATTTATGCATTTTGCGACTAGTGCATTTTTGGAAAGGGTTGGGGACTTTTTTCTGTGTTTTGCATGTAATAGACTTCAATGGAATTACACCAGAAACGCAAGTGTTGTGTTTGTGATGCAACTTTTTTATGCGTTTTGCTTTTTTTATTTGTCCATTTAAAACAGTGTATATAGCTGGTTGCTAAGGAGGGGTCGGGAACCCTATCACCGCGTCCTTAACAACCAATGAGTCATCAGCCGTCAGCTGAAAGCTGAATGTAAAAAAAAAAAAAAAACAATTGCCGGCAAAGTTCTGGAAAAAAATGTCATGGGCCCCCCCAGGTCCATACCAGGCCCTTCGGTATATAATAACTCTTTGTGAATTGAGCCCTGTATAGGAAACATCTGAAGGGAGACTGTAACATCTGGGGAAGATGGCTGGGGTAGCACATTGTGATGACACCGAGTGCTATGGACTAAGACCCCTTTCACATTGAGGCGCTTTTCAGGCGCTTTCATGCTAAAAAAAGCACCTGAAAAGCTCACGAAAACCTATTTCCGTTAAATCGTGAGGAAGTAACAAGAGGCGGAACCCAGGCTCCGCCTCTTGGTTCTTCCCTTCAGCCTCCACGAGTTGGTCCTCTGGGTGCGGAGACCAAATCAACAGTGGTGGTGCTACGGGGGTGCGGCTGATGTAAGGAGGGACTCTGATGGGGACACCTGATGTAAGGAGGGACACCGCTGGGAACACCTGACATAAGGAGGGACTCCGCTGGGGACAACTGATATAAGGAGGAACTCCGCTGGGGACACCTGATGTAGGGAGGGACTCTGCTGGGGACAACTGATGCAAGGAGGTACTCTACAGGGGCACCTGATGTAAGGAGAGACTCCGCCGGGGACACCTGATGTAAGGAGGGAGTCTACTGGGGGCACCTGATGTAAGAAGGGACTCTGCTGGGGACAACTGATGTAAGGAGGGACTCCGCTGGGGACACCTGATGTAATGAGGGACTCCGCTGGGGACATCTGATGCAAGGAGGGATTCTACGGGGGGCATCTGATGTAAGGAGAGACTCTGTTTAGGACACCTGATGTAAGGAGGGACTCTGCTGGGGGCACCTGATGTAAGGAAGGACTCCGCTGGGGACACCTAATGTATGGAGGAACTCTGCTGGGGACACCAGATGTAAGGAGGGACTCTACTGGGGGCACCTGATGTAAGGAGGGACTCCGCTGGGGACACCTGATGTAAGAAGGGACTCTGTTGGGGGCACCTGATGTAAGGAGGGACTCCACTGGGAACATTTGATGTAAGGAGGGACTCCGCTGGGGACATCTGATGTAAGGAGGGACTCCGATGGGGACACCTGATGCAAGGAGGGACTCCGATGGGTACACCTGATGCAAGGAGGGACTCTACGGGGGCACCTGATGTAAGGAAGGACTCCGCTGGGAACACCAGATGTAAGGAGGGACTCTACTAGGGGCACCTAATGTAAGGAGGGACACTACTGGGGGTACCTGATGTAAGGAGGGACTCTACAGGGGACACCTGATGTAAATAGGGACTCTACTGGGGGCACCTAATGTAAGGAGGGACCCTGCTGGGGGCACCTGATGTAAGGAGGGACTCCGCTGGGGACACCTGATGTAAGAAGAGACTCCTCTGGGGACACCTGATGAAAGGTGGGACTCTGCTGGGGCACCTGATGTAAGGAGGAACTCCACTGGGGACACCTGATGTAAGGAGGGACTCTGTTGGGGGCACCTGATGTAAGGAGGGACTCCGCCGGGGGCACCTGATGTAAGGAGGGACTCTAGTGGGGGCACCTGATGTAAGGAGGGACACTACCGGAGTCACCTGATGTAAGAAGGGACTCCGCTAGGGACATCTGATGTAAGGAGGGACTCTGCTGGGGACACCTGATGTAAGAAGGGACTCTAGTGGGGCACCTGATGTAAGGAGGGACACTACCGGAGTCACCTGATGTAAGAAGGGACTCCGCTAGGGACATCTGATGTAAGGAGGGACTCTGCTGGGGACACCTGATGTAAGAAGGGACTCTAGTGGGGCACCTGATGTAAGGAGGGACTCTGATGGGGACAACTGATGTAAGGAGGGACTCCGATGGGGACACCTGATGTAAGGAGAGACTCCGATGGGGACACCTGATGCAAGGAGGGACTCTACGGGGGGCACCTGATGTAAGGAGAGACTCCGTTTGGGACACCTGATGTAAGGAGGGACTCCGCTGGGGGCAACTGATGTAAGGAGAGACTACGCTGGGGACACCTAATGTAAGGAGGGACTCTGTTGGGGGCACCTGATGTAAGGAGGGACTCCTCTAGGGACACCTGATGTAAGGACTTTTCTTCCCCCGCTAGTCACGAATGCCCCATACAATACAAATGAATGCCCTGCTCCCTAATTATAATAACACTTCACCTACAGACAAAAAAGTGTCCCTATACATTTTTTCACAGTGTTGGCAACTATGTACATGTAGGAGATCAACAACATTGAAATGCAAAGAAAAGATGAAAAAATTGTTAAAAAAGTATTTTATGGAAAAAGGCAGCTGTTTATAACGTACAGGGCCTTTGAAAACTGAATATCCTCTAGTTAGGGTTTAGATCTACTTGGACAGATTGGACAATGTGAGTTCAAATCTATTTTTTTTTCAGTTTTGCTTTGGGTAGGAAAGACTAGAGTAAAAAAAACTCCTATTAGGTTGTATTTTTGCTGTCTGTGTCCTGCTGGGGAGATTTTCCTTCACTTCCTGTCTTGGAGACGTATCAAAAAGACCCATCTTAGACAGCTGCCACTGGAACATTTGCCTTCAATGTATGATTTCCCTCACATGCTCTTGTAACGATGATCAGTAGGACAAATACGGAGTGACTTCCCAGCAGGGACACAAACGATTGGCCCAGTCTTTGCTAGCTGGAATGTAAATCAAAACAGGATGGTTGCTACTATCTGGAATTGAATCAAAACTTAAAGGATAAAAAACATGTGCAGTTTGTTCTCAGGTAAGCATGCAATAAGTTTTGTTAGTATACTGATTAAATGAACCTATATAGAATCAGTCTGGTATACCTGCTCCATCATCAAGGAGTGTTAAAGTCAGAGGATCTCCAGTTTCTGGCTCAATGACAGCAGTAACATTAGCTCCCAGCACAGCTGCAAATCCATGTTTAACCTCTGCAAATAATGTAACTGGATGCGGAGAAGTGATTGTATTGTTGATTTTTCCAGCAGTAACTCGTACAAATGGCATGACTTCGGATGATGGCCTTGAGGTTACTAGAACACCAAGTGCTTGACTGTCATTTAAGGTGTTTTTTATTCTATATAGCCAAGTGCCGCTCTATACAATTAAAACATAAAAGACTTTAAAATAGGAATCGTCAACATCCTAGATCAAGGAGGTACAATTAGCTAAGTACAGTGCATGAAGAACTGTCTGTGATTTGCCTTTTTAAGGCTTATGCAAATGGTCAATTGCAGCATTCTTTCAGCTGCATTCAGCTTGCATTAAAGTGTTTGTAAACCAAACAATGAACTTCTCCTATTTGCCCTTTTTAAAGGATAAGTTCACCTTTGGGAACATGTTATGTGTTCCCCTCCAATTTTAGTGGGTGGATTCCCTGTGGCAGCAGTATGGGAAGAAGTTTGAAAACAGTGCGGCCGTGCAGGACTCCGTCCACACGGCCACGTCATTCATTTATTCACACAGCTCTGTGTCTGAATGAACTACAAGCCCCAACATCCTTTGCAGCTGTCAGCTTGTAATTCTCAATGAACTACCATGGTAGTTCATTGAGTCTTCCTGTCAGGGAGTATCGGCTTACCCGAATGGGATGTACGGGCAAGCAGATATACTGACAGTGTGCAGGAGATCTGCATGACATCAGCAATCTGCTGATCGCTGGTGCAATGCTTTATAGGCTCCTACTACAAATAAAAGAAATGCACATTTTTTTACCTGCAAAAATGTGCAATTCTTTTTTTTTTTTTTTTTTTTTTTTTTTTTTTTAACGTTAACTTATCCTTCAAGTCTGGTAAATATACCATTGAAAGCATTTTGTTATATCTGTTCAATATGTGCAAAAAAATTTTTTTTTTCATCTTGTCAGACATTTACAGCTATAATGTGTCCTGTGCACACTTCCTGTGTTATCTTAAGAAATCTAATCTTATTTTGGACTACAAAACAATTACTCCCGATGTTGTTGAGATGAGGAGAAAGGGAGGGATCATGTACCTCATCAAAAGACAAGTGGGATGGGCTGATACTGTACTTCCAATATCTTGAAGGGGATACAATTTGCAAATACCCATGTATGGCACAGATGTACTGCACGTTATTTTTTTTTTTTACCTGAAATACATTTTAAGATCATTTTAATATATCTGCTTTATTATTATTATTATTATTATTATTTCAGGTACTTATATAGCGCTGTCTATATATAGAAACTAGTACCCCCCCCCCCCCCCCGGTACAAAAGGGACTTTAAGGGCAAACTTATTATATCATAACATAAGTATTAATCCAAAAAATAGAAAAATTTATTAGATAAAAAACACTGTCATACAACAAAAATAACAGTGATACATAGAAAAATGTACAATATCCAATACAGTATATAAACAATGAAGCACTTCTCCTATAACCCAACGCGTTTCGGGAATTCAAAATAAATCCCTTCTTCAGGGGCATGAGGGAGATAGTAATTGGAGATGCTCTGAAATATAAAGAACAGACAAAAGTTTTTTTGGGGGACCCTTGTGAGGGATCTCTTGAGGACTAACGTTGCCATGTTTGGGCAATCATCTTTCTTACCTGGATATTTGTTCCAACTCCCATTTGGTATCATCTAAAAACTTTTAATAGTTTACTCCATAAAACAGTATTGGTATGTACGTTCTTATGGTCACGATGCTTTTTATGTTTGACATTTGCCTTGTTCTGTAAATCTAGATTTTGTCTGTTCTTTAAATTTCAGAGCATCTCCAATTACTATCTCCCTCATTTCCCTGAAGAAGGGATTTATTTTGAATTCCCGAAACGCGTTGGGTTATAGGAAAAGTGCTTCATTGTTTTTTTTACTGTATTGGATATTGTACATTTTTCTATGTATCACTGTTATTTTTGTTGTATGACAGTGTTTTTTAGCTAATAAATGTTTCTATTTTCCTATTTTTTGGATTAATACTTATGTTGTGATATAATAAGTTCGCCCTTAAAGTACCTTTTGTACCGGGGGGTACTATTTTCTATATATATATATATACTATTTTTGGGACGGTGGCAACGAAGAATGGAGCTTTGTCTCCTTAATGGTTCTCCCTTGTTTAACTATAAAGCGCTGTCAATTTAAGTAGCGCTTCACATATATATTATACATTTACATCAGTCCCTACCCTCAAGGAGCTTACAATCTAAGGTCCCTAACTCACATTCATACATACTAGGACCAATTTAGACAGGATCCACTTAACCTACCAGCATGTCTTTGGAATGCGGGAGGAAACTGGAGTGCCCAGAGGAAACCCACACAGGCACAGGGAGAACAAAAGTGCTAACCACAACACCACTGTGCCGCCCACTTTCAGCTGCTTGTGCAATCCAATTATATTGTATGTATTGCAAAGCAGTTATTTTGCAAGTAAATGCCTGTGTACACAAGCCCTTGTTATGTCCAGGGCTCAAGAGTAATCTTTCCCCTAATTTGTCAGGTATAAATGAAATATTGCGTATATACCAAAATAAAAACAAATAAAACACAAAATATATACATATATTTTGTGTTTTTTTGTTTTCAAAGAGTAGTTGTAGTCCTAGGACCCTTTTCACACATTTGTCAGACAACTTTTATTTGCATTATTGAAAAAAGAGAGTTATTTAGTCTTTAGAGCTTTATAGCTCAAGCTGAATTTTGCACACAAATTCACAAAATCTCAGGAAAGTTCAACTGGTTAAAGGATACTGGCACCTGTGCATCTAAATGCTCTACTACATGGCCTTCTACGTAGGGTTGTGATCGGGCATGCGCTTCTATATATGGGTGTGAGCATTTGTGTGTGTGATTCACGCAACTCTGGTGTCCATGTGCGCTTGTGCATGTCCTGTAGCTGTACTGGTGCCAAACAGGCTATTTAAGGCTCTGCCCTCTCTAGCCTCCTTGATAAGTGAACTTCCCACTGTTCCTTCTCTAACTTGTCTGTGACGTGTCGATGCTTGTCATTGACTTAGCTTCTGTTCCTAATCAGTTTTTTGGAGAACTTTTCTAGTTGTGACTGAAGTCTTGATCTCGTCTCGTCTCTGCCTGCTATTCTATTACATCCTGACTTGCTCCTGTAAGTTGCTCCTACTTTAGGCATCAATCACGTACATGACAATAAGTCAAACTACTAACTCCCAACCCTTCCCTGTCTGCCTTTTAAGACAGCTTCCTACAAAGTTTCAAATCAGAGAGAGATCCTGGAAGCAACCAGCTTGTGCTCTTTTAACAAACCATAATGCTCTGTGATAACGCTACATAGGTTTTCCTCCATAATAAATGTTTACTTGATAAAACACTTTGCATTAAAGCGGTAGTAAACCGCTTTGCATACATGTATCGCACATTATGAAATACTTACCTTAGAACAAAGCCTTCCAGTGACGTGCTGACACCGCTGTCAGGGCTTACATCTTCACCCGGTCTTCCTTCTGGGTTTGAGTCCTCTGGCCATCTGATAGGCCACGCCGTGATCACGTCACTCCCACAGACCGCAGCACGGAGCTCTGAAGGGATGGCATGGGTATGCATTACTGGCTGCATGCAGTGTGAATGTCTCCTAAACCGTGCAGGTTTAGGAGATATTCACTGTACCTACAGGTAAGCTTTATTATAGGCTTACCTCTAGGTACAAGTAAAAAAAAAAATGGGTTTGTTCCCACTTTACAAGCAGACAAACTGATATGAAAGTGTGGTTGGGTTACAGCTTTTGTGAGATTTTTTACTTCAGTTTGTGTTCCTACTGTCCCCTGAGAAGATATATCCTCACTTCCTGATAGCACAGGAAGTAATGGGAGTTCTCCCCAATATGGACACAGACAAAAAGTAAATTTTTTAGGACAGTCTGGAAGGGGTCATACACAGAAATAATTAATGTTAACTGTTCCCCTTTCTATCCAAATCGTCAAAAAAAAAAAAATTATATCGGCTGGTGTTAGACTTTATACAAAAATTTTGTCAAATAGCGGTATTGCAAAAATATAACTAAATGCTATATCTTGAACATGTAGATTTAATGTCGTACCTGAGCAGTTCCTGGAATTTTTAAATAAGAGACTTGTGAGGTATTATCATGCTCAAGATTTGTATATTTGTATCCAGTGGAGTCCTCAATGACAACATCGGGAGGGTCTGGGGCCTGCCAGGTTATAATGAAAGTAGTGTCATTCCCCACACCGCTGTCTATAAACACAGACCCAAATAAAAGACCACCAGCCTTGATAAGCTTCCAAATGCTTTTTACCTGAAAGAAAAAAAACACACAAATATAATTTATGGATACATTTGTAAGGGGATGCAAAGAGACATAATACATACTGTACCTAAAAGACAACTCCAAACTATTTAATTCAGTGGTAATACATGAAGGTGACTATACTGTATAAATTATAGAAAACATGGTTGTTTGCCCATGGAACTGTATGGGGCACATTATGAAAATTGTTTTGTATGGCAATCTAAAGCATTGGATTGAAGAATAAGTAACCTTAGGCTGAGTGTTAAAACTACAATTATCCCTAATGTTTATGATATTCAACTGCTATATTAGTTTGGATTTGTCCTTTTAAGCACAACAAAGTAAATTTTTCATGCCAGTACCCAATAAGAATGCAACCGATATAATTTTACTGCAGTAATAACCGTATGAATACATAGCTCTCAATATTCTACTACCTAAGGCTTTCTCCAACTTCAAATCCAGAAACAGATTAACCCAAATTTACATATATTTATATAACATAAACGGATCTTCCTAAATTCACAGGCCCACAAATTAAGATAGAAGGGAGGTATACACATATGTAATATGGAAAGACTCCAAGATGACTCACCACCACAAATTGCTCTTCAATATTTCCATATTTAGGAGATATTTCCATAAAAGCTCTAATTAAACTGTCTGAGTCTTTTGCATCTGAAGCATAGAAAGTTAACCCCCCTAATAAAAGACAGAAAGACAAATCAGCCCTCAATGTGTGGTAAAAACTAAGTATACCACTTACCACCAGTAGAACTATAGGCAGATATAACATACTTACATTTAAGTATTGAGGTAATATTTAAGTACGCATTCATTAAATTATCCTTAAATGTATTTTAAATAGCACCTTAATCTGTATTTATATTAGTCTCATTTAATAACCTGTGCAGCAGGACTGCCTCTAGGATGGCAAGTGACAACACTAAACCAGTCAGGCTCTACTGCATCACAGAATGCTGCCAATCTAACTCTGAGAGCTTACTGATAGGGGAAGAGAGA
Organism: Aquarana catesbeiana; assembly: GCF_042186555.1. Classification (NCBI taxonomy): domain Eukaryota; kingdom Metazoa; phylum Chordata; class Amphibia; order Anura; family Ranidae; genus Aquarana; species Aquarana catesbeiana. The sequence goes on from NC_133330.1 coordinate 253,859,601, forward strand.
GTAAAATGATTACCTAATCAGCATGCTGCTGGCGATTAGACATGTGTACTGCCAAAAAATGTGTTTTTTTTTTTGTTTTCGATACATTCGGTTTTCCTTGTTTTGTTATTTTGTTTTTTCGGATCATTTGCTATGATACTAATAATAATAATAATAAAAACTATAATAATAGTTATAAACTATAAAATTATAGGTATTGGAATTTCCTTTCAAATTTGGCTGTTAGTGAATGTAACGAATACAAATTATCCGAAATAACAAATGCCGCATTTAAACGAATGGAATGTAACAAATTAATAACAATACATAATAATTAAGTAGCACCCTGGGGTTTAGTCAGGGAGCTCCTCACACATGTACTTGCCAGGAGTAGTTATCTTGGTCGATTGATAGAGATCTATTGATTTCTCCCTAAGTTTGGCCTTGTTGCACTTTTCTCTTCTACCACTAGGTGCCCGGGTGCTTGGTGGTACTAGATACGAGAAGGGCAACCCAAGGTCAGGTTATGGGTATATGGGGTATTTCAGCCAATGGGCAGGGGTTTTCTTGAATCCCTTGGCCTGCTGAGATAACCTATATATTCGGGTGAGGTCAGGTGATCCATATTCTGTGCCACCTGGACGGCTGTCTGGGTGGACGTGTGTCATACGCCCCAGGCTGCTAGGCCAGAGATTGGGCCTATCCCGGGTCATCAGGCTGCCAGGCTGTGTGAGGGCCTATCCAGAAGTAAGAGGGCAGCGCAGGGTTGGGATTGCAGCTTTCAGTCCAACCAGAAGTGATGGTTCTGCCGGCCAGAAAACCTGTCAGTGGTCGGAGGTAGAAGGGAAACTGTCACCACAAAGGAACCAACCACCTTTACCAGGGACCGCAGTGAGTAACTGAAGCAAGTACCAGAACCACATTCTCACCGAAAGGGCACTGTGGAGAATCGGGAAACTTCAGGTGGTGACCGAGTCAGGGACCCAACCCGTGGAGGAGACGCTTGCAGAGCAGCCTTGTGAGTCAAGCCAGGGACCTCGCCGGTTAGCAGGGGTGAAGCTTGAGAAGTATCTGGAGTGCCAAGCTAAGGACTCAGCAGGGAAGCAGGGGTGATGCTTTAGGTGATACCACCGCAAACCTTGGAGGAGCTCAAGGGATTCAGAGTCAGTGAATCAGTGGGTCTAGTGAGAGACCGGGAGCTCAGTGTTGAAGAACTACAAGAGGCAGTTGTAGCAAAGCTGAAAGGACTGTTACGTTTGAGTTAGGAACTGTTAAAGTGGTTGTAAACCCTTACAATCCACTTTTTGCTACAGGTAAGCCTATAATAAGGCTTACCTGTAGCTACCCCGGATATCTCCTAAACCTGCACGGTTATCCAATCACAGCGCCGGAGCAGCGATACCCTGAAGTAACTTCAGAGAGAAATGTCGCCGGCCGGTGCTGTTTACGGGCACCACAGCGGGGGCTTCGATCTCAGGTGAGTATTACATAATGAGCTAGTATGCTATGCATACTAGCTCATTATGCCTTTGTCTTGCAGGTTTTTTTTTTTTCATGTGGGTTTACAACCACTTTAAAGACTGTTACCATAGTAGACAGCAATCCTGCAAGTGCAGATGTGGCTTCTTGCTGGGCCCTTTCCCTGCACGGCTGTCATTCTATTGAAGTCTCTGAGTCTTCCACTTGAATTTGCAACTACCTAAGAGTGTCCTGGCCCTAACCCTTTTTCCCCCAAAAATACAGAAAGGACTGTTAAAAGAAATAAAACCTCTTTTACATCCAAGAAGTGTCTGGCGCCCAATGACTTTCACCATCTTTGCACCCACTATGCCTCACAACCCACCACATACAGTATTGAAGGATGTCAGCTATCTTTGGCCTTGGAGAGCCTCATTAGACTGGACAAGGCCAGAGACCTTGCTACAATAACAATAATAATAAAAATTATAATAGTTAAAAACTATTAAATTATAGGTATAGAAATTTCCTTTCAAATTTGGCTGTTAGTGAACGTAACGAATATGAATTTATCCGAAGTTGCAAATTCCTAATACATTCGTTATTACGGATAATTCGTAACTTCGGATAAATTCGTACTTAAAATTTACTGAATGGAGCAGTGATGTGATGACACACTTCCTTCTGCGGGCAGGTATGACCACTGCAGCACTTGGTCACAACCTGTTCAAAAGCCTGTAATTGGGCCACATGTCATTGAAAAGTAGTCTAGCTTGCAACATTGTAAACACGCTGAATGTGATGTGCGCTACATAAAAATATCCTCTCCCTGGTGCCCAGGCAAAGTGATTCTGAGTAAAAGACCCATGACATCACACAGCCTAAAATTAACAATTTGCTCAAAAATGTAAGTGGTCCAAAAGCCTTAAGGTTTTTTACCTTAAATCCTTCTCTGCATGAAGGTAAAAAAAAAAAAAAAAAAACCTTCTGTGTCCAGGATACCTTCTTCCCTCCAGCCCCCCCTTGTACCTACCTGAGCGGTGTAGACCAATCTCAATGCAGCGATGAGCACTGTCTATCTCCTTTCTCTCCTTTCTTATAGGGTAGATTGATACTGCCAAGCAAATCTTATGATGAGGGAGTGGGGTTGGGGCAAAACCCCGCTTTGTGTGTCTATGGACACAGGCAGCAGGGCTTTGGAGCGAGCCCGCATGAGTAACTCCCCGTGCAAATGGCTTGCTTGGGTACTTGGAAGGCAGGAGTAGCCAGGAGTGCTGGCAGGGTCTCCAGAAGAGGAGGATCAGGGCTGTTCTGTGCAACAATATTGCAGAGAGCAGGTAAGTATAACATGTTAATTATTAGCCGATGACCTCACCAATAATATTCAGTGAATTTAATGTGAAACAGAACTCTCCGACACCATGGACATCCAACATGAGATGGTCAAAGACTACAACATGGAGACTGGAGACATGTTTCAGGAGACAGTCATAGACTAGCGACATATTATGCAAGACTGTTATAGATCACTGCTTTAGAGTGCCCTTACAAATGAATGCTTCTACATTTTCTGCTCAATACAGTAGAGTAAATAAAGCGAAAAGAGGAGCAAATTTTCCATTAGTAACCTTCTTTAATACTTACCCCCAGAGGGGCCGCTGAGTACCCAGGTTTCCCACAATAGTACAGGGGTTGTGCGTCACACAAGGTAAGTCCTACATGCACTGAGATGTTTTTTTAGTATTTATTATTGAAGAACTTCAACAGGAGATTGGTTTAGGGTCACAGGATATTCTAAACTGATCAGTAGCAACAATAGGAGGACAAGCTTCTAATCTCCCAATATAAGCTTTTCTGGCAGTAACAGGGAAAGGCCAGTATATCTAGAACCCTACAGCAGCAGTCCATATAGCCACTTGCACAACTATGAATAAATAAAGCAATGTGTCCTACGCACCACAGTTGAGTAAATGCAGTGAATGTGCTAAAAAAAAGGTGAATATGTGTCTTGCCGTAAAGTAAGATTGCAGCAAAATCTGAAATGTGTTCACACTACATCAACATGAAATATATAATAAAAATGATCTCGCGCAATCCCATCATGTCTCACGCAATAAATATACAGTGCCAAATATAAAATAATGTCTCAATAAACTAGTAATAAATAAAAGTACTCTATTAGTGTCGTAAAGGCTGAAAAAAAGGTGAAAAAGTTCTATAACAAGTGATATTAAATAAAGTGGCTGGGTGAATAAAGAATAAAAAATGCGTAAAAAGTATATAAAAAATGCATAAAAAATGTGTGGATAAATCAAAGTTCATAAATATCTTCATAAATGGTGTCCTGTAAGTGTCAGTCTCTCTAAACTCTCACCTTCATGCATGTATAAACAAGCGTTGTATATTGACATCAAGTGGTGGATAGATGTATGGCAGCAAAATGGAGTTCAAACGTTCCTCATCACTTTATCCCGGCTTGGTCAGTTTCCTCTTATATCCCAATACCGTTTACTAGCCTGTCATAATATATACCACCGAGGCACAAACGGCCCGGTGGTAAAGGAAGGAAAAGGAAAGAAGCCTCCAATAGTGTAGTAGTTAGGTGATAAGTAAAAGGTTTTATTTAAGTATTCAGATGTGCTCTTACAATTAAAACCATTAAAAACAGGCGAGATACAATGAAATGCAGAACAGCGGCGTCTAAGGCGCCTTCTCACGTGACTTCCGGTTTATGTCTTTCCACGGCCACAGCCTTTATGACACTAATAGAGTACTTTTATCTATTACTAGTTTATTGAGACATTATTTTATATTTGGCACTGTATATTTATTGTGTGAGACATGATGGGATTGCGCAAGATTATTTTTATTATACACTTGCACAACTAGTAGTCCCCAGCAAGGTCTTTACTCAGTGTTCCTGGAGATGTCTGCCACCCAGCACCCACAGGTTAATCCTCAATGAGGGAGATAACAAGATCCTTCTCTAGACCAGGATTTCAGTGCAGTGCCCTCCAGCAAACATCCATTGGCAATCTCCTCCAGGCCCTCAGCCTAGCAGCCCATTTTTTGTCTCAGTAAAGCTGCCTCCAGGGGTAGTAGCCCCAAGAGACCCAGAACCCTCCCTGGAGGAAAAAAAACCCACCCTCTGGCAAGGCTTCCTAAATATTTATCACCTCCACAGGCCACCTCCTGAGTGCCTCCTTCCAGGGATTGGCTGGGGTATGATAAATATTCACGCTGATCAATTGAATCTGCCTACCCTATCCTCTAGAAACTTCTTTCAGAGGCAAGTGGCTGGAATCGAACTCTCAGCTCAGTAAACCCTGAACAGACCAAAACAATCAATCACTGCTCTGCTCAATACAGTGAAGCCAAAACCAAAATTTAACTTAGCAGCCTAACTAGAGGAGGACACTACACTTCACAATTATATTGATGTAGGCCTGGGTATTAGATTACTGTATAAGCTCAAGCATAACTGGTTCTCCGTAAAGAATGGCCACTGGACATTCAAATGTTTACATATTCTTAATAAGGAGTAAATGAGTTTTAAAATAAGCTTTAAAATATCACTGATCTTTAAAATAATCCCTAACCATCGAGCAGTTCATCCTCATATTTCACAGCAGAATCGCATAAGCTGGCTCTTAACAGCTCATTACCCTCTTCCTCCATCTCCCACCAGTGGCTCTACAGCCTTCCAGCATTCTGTGTCTGGAGGGGTAAGCACTGTGAGCTTAGCTGCTGAGAGAATGACATCACAGACTTCATTGCTTCTACTATGAACTTTGAGCATAATTTGTTTCACAGCACCAGAGCAACTGCAGTTAAAGAGATCAGTTATGGTATGTTTTCAAGCTCATTTATTGCTTGTTAGCAATATGTAAATAAGTAAATGTCTGTAGCCTGGCCAAAAGTCCTCTCTATGTTTACAGCTTTAGAATATATTTTAAAGGTTTTACACAGATGTTAGACACTAGTCTTGTTATCATTATTCCACAATATCCCATTTGAACCTGTTACTTCAGCAAACCGTTCCAACTCCGAATCAGCACCAAGTCCAATAGCAATGGTATGAATAACTGAGCCACTCAGTGCCACTTCAGATAAACATTTATTTATATTCCTATCATTTCCACTGACAGCCAAGATAATTTCAGAACCTTCTGTTCCTCCATTAAGACCTTTGATCACCTATAAAAAGAAAACATTATTTTTAAAGTTTTATTTTGTTATGAAACATTTTTTATTGTGTCTTACAATATATGTCTTGTTTAGTATGGTTTTTAGTTTCTATATAGTTTGGATGCCTATAAAAACATAGTATAATATAAATATATGTATAACTTGCACTGATAATTTATTTAAAAACATACAGAATTTTTTTTTTTTTTTTAAATAGAATGACAAAGAAAAATGAGTGCTATAACCTATGGCGGTTATAAGGTTGGACGGTGTTCACAGACCATGTAGCTGGGTTATTTCCTTTTCCTGCACAGTAATGGGAAAAAATGAAAACATGACAAGTATTTTTACATTGAACTAGCATTTGTGTAACATCTCTATTCCCAAGGTTAAAGGAAATTACATTAGAAATGTTCTCTTGTCAATTTCTTGAGATGCATACATGGCCTCATCCAATATCACAAGGAATTCTTGGCATGTCAAGATTTTTGTGTATTTAAGTATTAATTAAAGAAAGAAAATGAAGGTTATATGGTTGAGTACTAATTTGGATACCCCAAAAAGTTGCAATTGCACTTCAGGTAGCAGTTTTTTTTCTATTACTAAGTTTACTTTCTCACTGGTTACACTCCAGCAGTAGGACAGACATTCTCCAATTGCAAAGGCCTTCTTGAATCTAAGTTCCAAAACAGATTAGCAGTTCCTGTGTTTTCTCCACTATCTCGCAGTTCAGCAGCACCAAGACCGAGTGCAATCCTGCACAGCCCTGAGAAACTCCCACAATTTTCTATATAGCCTGACCAGTTTCAGACAAAATTGATTCCAAAATACATTAGCAGCACCTAACATTACAGCATGACGAATTCTCCCTAACAAAGTTTCTTTACATTACAGCCTGAGGAAGTCCCCTAATGAAGTCTCCTTACCATACAGCCCGAGGAAGTCTCCCTAATGAAGTCTCCTTATATTACAGCCTGAGGAAGTCTCCCTAATGAAGTCTCCTTATATTACAGCCTGAGGAAGTCTGCCTACCTTAGTGACGTCACCCCACAAATTTATTTTGTGATGATTTTTCTTTAAATGTTATAATTACAATTGCTTCTCCGTAACTACATGATTCTTGTTGAGAAATGCCTAATTTTGGCTCAAAGCCAATGAGGAATTGTAAAAGTATATCTGAAAGTTTCTGTTTTATCCATGCTGCTTGGAATGAATAGCAGTCCTTAATTACTGACTAATTACAAGAAAACTTTAGAGTTGATTTACTAAAGACAAATAGTCATTTCACTTTTCAAGGGAAGTTGCACTTTACAAGGAAATTTTCCCCGTGGCTTAGTGAATGTGGTGAAGTTTCATTTTGCAAATAATTCCCAATTACATGCAAGAAGAATGTTTAAAAAAAGCGATTTTGCTTGCACATTATGAGAGGATGGAAGACAGCGGAGCTGCACCTAGTAAATTAACCCCATTGTCTAAGCTTTATAATTACTATATTATCAAAAAAGTCTACATCCACCTTTCCCTAAAACCTGACCTAACTATATGCTTTCACTCATAACCTGAAAAAAAAAAAAAAAACAAACTCATACAGTGTACTAAATGCATGCAGTGTTAATATTTACATAAATCCATAAAAAGGTTAACATAGACCCACAAAATTCAACTCAAAATAAAACATTTTGCCTTTGAACCAAAAGGTAATCAGCAAATCATCAGGTGCTTCCATCACTTCTTCCACTTGTGATCTGATCTCACCCCTTCACTAACCCTTATACTTAATAAAATGAGTCCAATGCGCTTAATAGGTATCTTTTCAACTTCCCAGAACTTCCTTTGTTCCTCACATAAGCTCCCAGGGATAAATCAGACATGCAATGAGAAAATCTCCATTGCACAAGACTGTTTATTTAATTTTTTAAACAATAGTTTAATAAGGCAGGCCATAGATGATGTGATTTTGTTTTCTGCAACCACGGGTTGCAGGAAAGAAAATCACTTGATTCCCCATCAACACAGTGTTGATGGGGAAATCCCTCCCATGGAACTATTGTGTTCTCCAGGCGGGGTGGGAGGCGTAGAGATTCTTCCTTACAGGAAGAACACAGTAGTTATTGCTAGTGTCTATAGCCGCTGGCAATAATCACATGTAAAAATCTGACATGCTGGATCCATGGATCGACTTGAGTACAATCAGCCTGTCTATAGATGGTTCAAATCTCAGCTGGTTCCTGCTGAACCACCCAAGATTCGATTAATCTATGGCCAGCTTATCACTAAAAAACAACTGTTCACCCATTTGAAGTGGACAGAATGCCTTTAATACATATCTTTCCAACTTATTAGAACTTCCAATGTTCCTCATATAAGCTCCCAGGGATAAATCAGACATGCAAGTAGAGAATTTCCATTGCGTAAGACAATTTATTTAAAATGCTCAAAACAATGGCTTAAAAACACTTACCTGTTACTTAACTGTTCACCTATCGCAATAAATTTGTACAGCTCAATCTTGTACAGAGCTCATGACTTTGCCCTCTCCTATGCATGTTGTCATAGATTTCATCAGTTTCCTTGATGAAAAGGGTGAGTGTTATTCAACCATTGTTTTTAAGTGTTTTAAAATGTAAATAGAGAAAAGGAAGGAGGAGCATTTATGATAATATCATGTTTGTCAAATTGCTTTGATTGCAGCAGCCCCTTAGTATTCAAAGAAAAAGATTGTCAGCAAAGAAATTTTACATTTATATTTGTTTTATACTTACAGATGTAATTAGCTTTGTAATAACATTTTGTTTTGAAGAACAACTATGAATGTCTTTTTTAGTACATCATTTACCTGCAGGCCGGATGTGATTCCGCTACAAATGGACAATCCTCCACCAGATGTAACTGGAAGATTTGAAGTTAAATTTTCTCGTGCCTCATCACTGACCATATGAAGCAGCTGATTTTTCACTTCTGCTCTTTCATTGAATGTAACAATGCCAATGTATGCGCCTTCTTCAACTATCCGCTGTATGAAGATGGCTGCTGCACGGCGCAATTGGTGAAGTAGTTTACTCTACTTATAGGAGAACAAATATATTTGTGTTAGGATGGATTCAAGTAAAAATTATTTTATATTCCTCTTCTACACATTCATCCTTGGATACTCAATGTTCTGAATCTATTAATTGATATTACACTGTGTACACGTGATGGCTTCCCAATTTGTTGACTGTATCTCTGAAATGTTATTACAGGACTTGCACTTCAGTTGCTGAGTAAAACCACTTCTATTTAATCACAGAATGTTATGCTGTTGCATTAGTCTGTGACATTAGTGGCCAATGAGATCACTTTCATTAGACAGGGGAAAGTGGTGTCTGTTGACAATGATGTGAATAGCTAAGTAAAACTGTCAAATTAATTTCAGTATTATAATAATATTTAACTATTTGAGAGGAGAGACAAGGTAAGAATATTTTTGCTAACAGTTTTATGTGTGATTTTATCTTCTCCAACTTCAGCCATTAGTAAATGTAGTATAAATGCTCTGTAGTTTTCACTGATGTATCCTCTCCACTTTTACTTTGTCTGCAAAACAAAATTCTAATTTTCAGTGGATAAACGGTCATCAATTCTTTATGGGAATGTATGGTCATTCTGTGAAATAACATCTTCAAATTTAAAAAAAGAAATCTTGCGAGCTACCCAATACACTAACAACCTATTTGGTGTACAAGCTGTTAAAAATATATGTATGTGATAGATAGTGGAAGACCAGCTGCTAACACTGAAGACATCCCCATATACATGTGCAAATCAAATGAATATATAAAAAGTGCAGCGCTGCACTTTCTATATATTCAATATCTCCAAATATGTTTGCTTTTGGTCAGGTGAATACTAAATATTGTACATGACATTTTGTATTTTCTTTTTTTTTTAATACATATATTGTGACAGAGAGATGCTCTGTCGCTATAAGTTTATAGGAAAAGGTAACCAAGGAGTCTCATTAAGGGTTAATGCAAGGTTCAGAACTAGCATCTCTCCATCCCCCTGATGAAGACACGTGACTCCCTGTGTCGAACACGCATAGGGGAGGGACCAGGACGGAGTGAGCAGCACACAGCTGAGCTGGGAGAAACATATACCCCGCGGTACACAGATCGGCGTTCTTATACAGCGTTTTATTGTTTGGTGCACAGCAGCACCAAGAGAATGTGAGTACCCCTCTGTGGGAAGTGGTTTTTCTGTTTAATAAATTGTCGTTTAATAGTATTACACTATATAGTCTCTCTTCATTTTTATGATTGGATGTCTATGGAGCCATATTAACCCAGAGTGGAGATCGCATTTAGCTTACCATGCAGAGCCCAAGGGGTGGCTACAAAGCGTGATTTGATGCAGCTGATTACTGTGTCACACGCTCTGAGGTGAGCGCAATCACTTTGGGGGGTCACCAAGGCACATCACGGTTGTTTTACAGCATTTGAACTCAGCACGTTTGATGATTTGGACATTCATTTCTTTTGGATACGGATGCACATTTAATTTGGACTTTTTTTTGGGACACTATTATAAAGATTTCACTAACATAGAATTTATCAATTGTGTTTAAGACGCACTGGGCACTTTTATGCAATCTGATTTAATATTTTCCTTGCATGTTGCACTTTATGTGAGATACTGCATGTTTTTTTAGCTCGTCACTGTATTAAGATATTTATTATCATTGTTACTTACATGCACATTGTACTGAGAATTGTTTGGAGATATATACATAGTGTAGATAATTATATGCACATTGCACGTAGGAAGTTATCCTGTAGAAATATACCCTATTTTGATATTTGTTTTATATATTTTTTTTTAGTGATTTTTGGTATTATTTTTATATTATATTATCAAGCGCAGCGCAAAAATCTTTTATTTACACTTCTTGCACGGTTATGAATACGTGAACTGCATATGCTGCTGGACATCTATTTTCACATTTTTTTGATTTTCACGCTTTTTTCACACTGAGCATTGGATTATTGTGGCTCACAAGACTTCTCTTTGTTTGTAGCATCTCTCCAGATTCGGTAGTTCTGAATCAGAACATTCAATCCTGGGTCCAGGTTTTGCTAGACGCCTGCAACCTGGCTCACTACACAGGCGTGCAGGGTCATTATATAGTCAGGTCTGAGAATTGCTCAAAGCTCTCATTTTGGAGACAGCTTCCAGTTTGGAGATGGAAGGTCTCACCTGGGGTCAGGGGGCCCCAGCCAGAAGCCACAGGACAGAGGTCTCATCAAGGGGTCAGAGGACCCAGCCACAAGCCAGCAGGTCTCGGTTCCAGGATTTAAGTCAGATCTTATCAGCGGTGTCAAGAGAACCCCAATCCCTAGGCCAGGGGAGGGCCATGCAGCAGGGCGCTGCAACTGAAGGCTAGAGAGCCAAGTGTGTGAGAGAGCTGAATGACACAGTTAAAGGACTGGTAAGAGGAGCAGCAGTGCTGCCAACACGTAGGCTAGGTGGCTTGGTATTTTCGTTCATGTTTTGTGGAAGAAACCCCTGCGTGGGCTACTGATGTATAAGTGAACTTTCCTTTATTCAAAGTGGGCTGCCACGCTCTAAAACTACAGTTTGGACTGGCGCAGCTCATTGTAAATGCACCCTCTACTTAAGTTTAATTCCCCAATCTCGCAATATATATATATATATATATATATATATATAACACCTTGTACAGCATTCTAAAAATGTTCAATAGGTAAGCACCGCACTCGACATTTTGTTTTTCATATGCAGCCAGAAGGTAAGGTATAACTCCCAGCAACTTTTCATGTTTTTTTTTAAGAGACTTCCTAGCACCTGTGCCAAACAATCACTATCTCAAGATGCAATTCACATGCACAAGTGATTAAGTGAGAGAAAAGTAACTTTCAGTCCCTCTTTACAGTTCTGTTTGATGTTTCAATTAGAGACAAATAGGGAATTAAATAAAGCACTACCGACACTTTTCTGGTGGTATTGCCTTTTTAAAATGGCCTGCGCTAGACTAAAAAATCCCTGCCGCCAGTTCTTTTTATCGAAAAGTGCAACCGATTCAGGTATTTCTTAATAGCACCAACAACACCAACCTAAAAGTGGCACTATGGCTGCACTAAATTCAAAAATAGTTACCGGTTTGTAGGGCTTTTTGCCAGTGGGAATGCAAGGGAATGCAGTTTCAGCACTGAATATATGTAATGGTAAGGGGTGCTGAGCAATGCAGGAGGGTCCATTGATGCTGGCTGCCTGGGGATCTATTGTGACTGGGGAGGATCTGTTGTCGCTAAGGGGGTGTTTTCTTGTAGGGGGTTTATTGCTGCTGGGGGGTCTATTGTTGCTGGCTGCAGGGCATCTATTTTACTGCTTTTCGTGTTATCAACAAATTTCATACTAACTACTTAGCGTCACAAAATTATATTTGGCTCTGTTTTCTATAAAAGGGGCAATACTAGGAGGCAGGTAGGGGGTGGAACCAAGAGATGGTGGGTAGGGTGCAGAGACAAAGGGTGACTCAGAAGAGGGGAGTACCAACACCTATTTTTTTTTTTATTTCAAATACTTTTTATTAAGAAAATACATTTGTTTTCCACTCTTAAAAAAAAAATCACATTATTTAGTCAATATACAATTCCCACAACAAAGTGCAAGAGCAGAAGATAAAAACAGCAAGGGTCCGGGAAACAAACCATATTTTCTCCTTTATCATCCCATCTCACCCCCTTCCCTTCCCCTCTCCCCATTCATCCATACAAATAACTTCCATTCAAAATCAAACTTCCTTTCATACTCATTCACAACCACATATTCCAAATTATTCCAGCTCTAACCATTGCTTCCATATTTTAACAAACTTCTTATAGTTCCTTCTCTTCATATATATATTGTCAGGAGAGCCGTCAGGAGAGCCATGAGACGTGAGAGGAGAGAGGCGGGCCAGGCTGGGCAGTCACATGAGCGGGATGTATTGTACTGTGAAATTCAGTATGAAGTTCCATATTTTTTTAACCCTTTCATGACTAAGCCTATTTTTGAAATTTGGTGTTTACAAGTTAAAATCCATATTTTTTGCTAGATGTTACGCAGAGTAAATAGATACCAAACATGTCATGCTTTATAATTGCACGCACTCGTGGAATGGCGATAAACTATGGTAGCTATGAATTTCCATATGTGATGCTTTAAATTTTTTTTATGGTTACCAGGTTAGAGTTACAGAGGAGGTCTAGGGATAGAATTATTGCTCTCGCTCTGACGATCGCGCCGATACCTCACATGTGTGATTTGAACACCGTTTACATATGCGGGCGCAATTTCCGTATGCGTTTTCTTCGCTGCGCGAGCTAGCGGGGACGGGGGCGCTTTAAAATTTTTTTTTTTTTTTTTTTTTTTTATTTTATTTATTTTTATACTTATAAATTGTGTTTAAAAAAAATGTTTTTTTTTTTACTTTTATTGCTGTCACAAGGAATGTAAACATCCCTTGTGACAGTAATAGGTGGTGACAGGTACTCTTTATGAAGGGATCGGGGGTCTAAAAGACACCCCATCCCTCCTTTGCACTGCAAAGTATTCAGATCGCCAAAAACGGCGATTCTGAATACTGTGTATTTTTTTAAATTCGGCGCCATTGGCAGCCGAGTAAAAGGGAAGTGACGTCATGACGTCGCTTCCGCATTTACATTGAAAAGGCTGGAACGAAGCCGCCCACAGCTTCGTTCCAGCCCGCCCACAGCCGCCGGAGGCAGCCGATTGGCCGATTGGCTGACAGAGCGGCGGGAGGGGGGGGCGTCCCCTCCCGCTCCTCCGGTATAACAGCCGAGCGGCTTTTAGCCGCATCAGTTGTTATATACGGATAGCCGATCGCCCGCTCGAAACAGCGGTATAACCCCCGAAAGCCGAGTACGCAGATGTGCGTACGGTCGGCGGGAAGGGGTTAAAAAGCACATACAGTGGGTCACTTGATTGATTGTAACACAGCATTTATTAAAACACAGTAATTTTAACAACAGTAATTAGAGCACAAATGTATTTTTACTCTACTTACACCTCACGCTCCGTGCTGATAGTTCCCTGGGCTTTCCCTTTGCACATTCCACTGTTAACTCCTAGTGTGCTGCAAGGTGCAAACAGGAATGCCAAGAAACTGTCAGCACCAGTGGCGGCCCATGCATTGTGGGGGGGTTTGTGAAGTGATGGCTGCATTTGATTGGCACAAGTGGCTGCATTTGATTGGCACAAGTGGCTGCATTTGATGGGCAAGTGGCTGAATTTGATGGGCAAGTGGCTGCATTTGATGGGCACAAGTGGCTGCATTTGATGGGCACAAGTGGCTGTATTTGATGGGCACAAGTGGCTGTATTTGATTGGCACAAGTGGCTGTATTTGATTGGCACAAGTGGCTGCAATTGATGGGCATGAGTGGCTGCATATGACGGGCACAGTGGCTGAGTTTGATGGGCACAGTGGCTGCGTTTGATGGGCACAGTGGCTGCGTTTGATGGGCACAGTGGCTGCATTTGATGGGGGAGTTTCAGTATTTTTCAGTTTGTTTGCGTCCCCAAAAATTTTGAGCACCAGCTGCCACTGGTCAGCACAGAGACAGTACAGGGAACTTCACAGGGTTGTTTGTCAACTGTGGATTGTAATCCCTCCTGACCTCCCAGCAGCAGTGTGTGTGAATGTCTTTACCCTGTAGTGCACCGGATTAGTGCACTTTTTAAGGGAGTGAGGTTATTTTTAATTCAAAGCGGAGTTCCAGTCAATTTTTTGTTTATTAAAAGTCAGCAGCTACAAAAAAAGTTTATCTTCTGACTTTTAATAAAAAGACACTCACCTGTCCCATAATCCAGCGACGTGGCCACCCAATCCTTCACTTCTCTCCCCCGCCTGTCCATGGGGCTGGCAATACTACTACTGTGGGCATCCACCTGTGACAGCTTGCAGTTTCACAGCCGGGTGCGCATGTCTCACTGCGCTGTCCTGCATAGCCAGGCAATCATTTGGGACCTGTGATGTGTCCCAGAAGATTGCAGGGTGGAAGGGCCGCCTAGGCGGCCCAAGCGGAAGTGGGAGCTCATCGGTAATCGTGATGCATCGCGGAATCGAATTGTTGACCAGATAATCGTAATCGAATCATGAGACCAGTGAAGATGCGCACCCCTAGTAAATGTACAGTATAAAAAAAGCAAAAAATACAGTGGCTTAATGGTAGGAGGAGTGGGGAGCAGAAGGGTAGACTGTGATCCCTTACTTAAAAAAAAAGTGGGTAATTACCTTTGCCATATTTTCGGAGACATCCAAAAGTAGACACACAACCCTTTCCCTGACCTGCTTGAGTAAAAAGGATGGTGGTGATGGGAGCTCTGTTCCTGACATTGGCGATGTGGATTTATAGTCATAAGAACTACTAATAACATCCCAAGTGCTGCGATAACTGCACATTTTGTTCTGCATATTTGGAGCTTCCTTTTCATGGTCATGGTCATAACAAAATTCTGCAACCTTGAAAAATAATTGAACAGTGTTATAAATATAAACAGTGAAGTATATACAATATATACCTTAAGACAGGGGTCCTCAAACTATGGCCCTCCAGTTGTACAGGAACTACAATTCCCATCAGGCCTAGTCTTATCTGTGAATGTCAGAGTTTTACAATGCCTCATGGGATGTGTAGTTCTGCAACAGCTGGAGGGCCGTAGTTTGAAGATCCCTGCCTTAAGAAGTATACAGGTATACAGGTATTATATATAGCATTATAAAGAAATGTATACTTATACTTATATTCTAAATAATACCTGCATATCTCTGTAAGACCCCTTTCACACCGAGAGCGTTTTGCAGGCGCTATAGCGTTAAAAATAGCGCCTGCAATCCACTCTCAAACAGCTGCAACATTGTCTCCAGTGTGAAAGCCCGAGGGCTTTCACACCGGAGGGCTGCGCTGGCAGGACGGGAAAAAAAGTCCTGCCAGCAGCTTCTTTGGTGCAGTGAAGGAGCGGTGTGCTTACGGCTCCTCCACCGCTGCTCCCTATTGAAATCAATGGGGCAGCGCTGGGATACCGCCGGCAAAACGCCGCTATTGCGGCGCATTGCGGGCGGTTTTAACCCTTTCTCGGCCGCTAGCGGGGGGGTAAAAGCGCCCTGCTAGCGGCCGAAATGTGCCGCTAATCCGACGGTAAAAATGCTATGGGCGGCCCGGTGTGAAAGGGCTCTAAAGCTAGTTAGTTAATTCTTTTTCCTTAGTGTATAAGACAAGCAACTTATCAAGCGTGCATTTTCTAACCTATACTAGATCGTAATAGGTGAAACATCATATGTTGATATGAAAAAGGCCCTGTTTGTTCCCTTCTCATAGATGGAATGTAACGTTTATATGAAAACAGCTAAATAATAACTTGTGGCATCCAAACAAATTTAAAAAAAATATTAAGTAAGGTAGTAATGATCCTCAGTAAACTGTGTAACTGTGTTAAAAAAAAAAGTTAATTCAAGTAATCTAGATGGAATTCAGAGTGCCTCAAAGGTTTACTGGGACTGTACTCTCTAACACATATTTCTTAGCACTGACATTTTTTTAAATTAAACTTTTCTATGTGAGAGAAAACAAAGTGCCAGCTGTTGATGGATTTGAAGATGACTTTCCTGCATTACAAAGACAAGATTTCAGGTCACCAGATTACCAACAAAAGGGAGCCGGGGTAGACCAATATACTACAGCAATGCCTGAATGATTAAACTGAGCAGGTAGACAATTCTCTTTTTATGTATCCCAAGTTTTCATTTTTTATTTTGACTATAGTGTAGGTTAAAATATACTATTGAGAATGCAAAAAATAAAGAAACTATGCTTAGGATTGTATGTATAAGACACAGCCAAATACAACCTGATCAATGTAACTTTCAAAACCTGCTTAGCTCTGTCAAAAAAGCATTATTAATGCTCTTGTTTATTTCACTTAATTCTCCAAGACCCATGTGCCACTATTGCTTTAAAAAAAAAATCTTTGTAATCCTATCCTGCTTTAGCTGAGATTTACTTTATTTTTCTTGTGTTTCTGAATGCATAAAAATACAAAACTGGGAACCATTAAAAACTGATCATTGATATGGATTCAGTAGCAAAAATAAATATTTTTTTATTGTTCAATTTGTATAATGAACTCATTTAGTTTACTTACCGAAGACAGTGCTTGCATATACATTATGGATGATTTTGCATTCTGGGTACTGTTAGCTAAAAACACGCATCCCTCGTCTAAATTCCCAGTCTGACGGTCAATTATGCAATCTCCATCTGAGCAGGACTTTTTCTTACAAATGTACATGCCATCTAGATCTGAGGAACATCTAGAATGAAATACAGCATGTCACTAAAACTGTGACTTAGAACCATTGTTCATTCATCACAACTGCTCTTGTCTACTGTGAACATTTAGTTTCTATACAGAGGCAAAATTACAATATGACTGGCTGTGTTCATTCAAATTCAAATTGTCTGATGGTACAAACAATCCCTTAGTAGTCATACAAAATCCAACTATTTCAATAGAAAACCTCAAAGTAATATTTCATGCTGATAGTGAAAACATAAGCTTAAACTAAAGCCGGCCATGGATGGTGCGATTTACTTTCCTGCAACCACGAAAAAGAACATTGCTCAATTCCCCCATCAACTCAGTCAGTTTTGATGGGAGAATCTCTCCCAAGAAGCTATTGTGTTCTCCTGACGTGGGTGATTATTGCTATCCTATAACCACTGGCAATAAAAAGCATGATAAAACCCAACATTCTGGTTGTATCCAAAGTGAACGATCAGCTTGGGTACAATCAGCCTGCCCATACATGGTTTGGATCTCCGCTGGTCCCTGCTGAACCATCTGAGATTCGAACTGTCAATGACCAGCCTAAGCATCTCTAAAGGAAACTCAAGTAACATATCATGTAGATGTAGATGTAAAACAATTCAGTTTCAACACAAACAACTGAAAGTTTAAAATATTTGAACTATTCGCAAGTGTGTGTATCATTCAGTACGCCTAGTCAATTTGGCACTCCCTTCCATGGCCCTCTAGATGACCTTCTTTTCCCTTCCTCTTCTTTGTAGATAACTTACAGTAACTCATTGGAATACAGTTTACCAGCCAACCTGATGTTTATTCCCACTAGATGGCTTTATGATGTTGTCAAGTAAGGCTAGAAAGGGATGTTCCTTGAATTACCTTGTAGCTTTCATTTTACCATCAACTGAAACATAAAATGGTTCTTCATAGCTGTATTCATCAAATACTCCCCATCGGAAGTGAGCCCATTCATGGACAAATACTTTCTCTAGAAAAAAACAAAGAAAACTGTGGAAAATTTGTATATATTTAAAAAAACATAAAAAGAACCCAATATAGGACTGGGCTTCAAACTATATTGTAGCTACTGTTAAAGTGATCCTAGTGTTTAGTGATGTTCCCCGGACTGTTTGAACACTTAATTTCTTTCCAATAGCTGGGGGGCAAGACTCTTTATTGCTCTAAAGATAATAAACTAGGCTTAATAATCTCTTTTTGATGAATAGCAATTCTAAGATACAAACAGAGGCGACTCTAGGCTTTGTGAGGCCTTAGGCAAAACTTAGACATAAGGCCCCACTCACGCCCATAATGTGAAAAAGAATTCAAGTGATAAAAATGAACTGGGGTATGGGTAAGGCAACCATTGGGGGTTCAGGAATGGGGTTAACAATTTAGGTGTGCTGTAACCCACAGTGTTCAGATCTTATTTTAAGAATAGGAATTAAATAATAGAAACAAATATTAGAACTTACCTATTTTATGTGAAACTTGTGCTGTTTTTTTTTTCTGCACAGATGCTCAGTTCTGGGTTTAACTTGAGATAAGCAGCGTACAGGGGACAGCAGGGCAGAGCACAAGAGGTCAGGACACAATACGGGGGGGGGGCAGCAGGGCACATCAGGGCACATTACAGGGGGGTACAGCAGGGCAAATTATGGGGCACAATAGAGCACATTACATGTGGAACAGCGGACACATTATGAGGCACACAGCAGAACACTGGGCACATCATGGGGCACACAGGAGAACATTGAGCACATCATGGGGCACACAGCAGAACCTTGGGCACATCATGGGGCACACAGCAGAACATGGGGCACATCATTGGGCACACAGCAGAACATGGGGCACATCATTGGGCACACAGCAAAACATGGGGCACATCATGGGGCACAGCAGAACATGGGGCACATCAAGGGGCTCACAGTAGGGCATAGGGCACACAGCATAACATGAGGTACATAATGGTGCTCACAGCAGAACATGGGGCACATCAAGGGGATCATGGCAGGGCATGGGGCACACCATGGGGCAAGCAGCATAACATGGGGTACACAGCAGGGCTTATCACAAGGCACACAGCAGGGCATGGGGCATACAGCAGGGCACAGGGCACAGCAGGGCATAGGACACACAGCGTGGTACAGGGTACAGGGAACAGCAGAGCACACAGCAAGGTACAGTGCACACAGCAGGGCACAGGAAGCAACAGGGTACAGGGCACATCAAAGTACAGGGTACGGGGCACAGCAGGGCACCACAGTATACAGGGCATAGTAGGGTACATGGTGCAGCAGGGTACAGGGCACAGCAAAGTACAGGGCACCGCAGCGTACAGGGCACATCAGGGTACACGGAACAGCAGGGTACAGGGTACAGCAGGGTAAGGGGCACATAAGGGTACAGGGTACAGGGTATGGGGCACATCAGGGTACAGGGTACGGGGCACATCAGGGTATGAAGCGCAGAAGAGTATGAGCACATCAGGGTACAGGCACATCAGGGCACAGGGTATGGGGTACCTCAGGGTACCGGGCACAGTAGGGCACAGGGTATGGGGCACAGCAGGGCACAGGGTATGGAGCACAGCAGGGTATGGGGCCCAGTAGGGCACAGGGTATGGGGCACATCAGGGTACAGGGCGCATCAGGGTAAGGGCACAGCAGGGCACAGGGCACATCAGGGTATGGGCACAGCAGGGCACAGGGTATGGGTCACATCAGGGTATAGGGTACGGGGAGCAGCAGGGTACAGCACATCAGGGCACATTGGGGGTACGGACACAGCAGGGCACAGGGTATGGGGCACAGCAGGGCACAGGGTATGGGGCACAGCAGGGTACTGGGCATAGCAGTGCACAGGGTATGGGGCACAGAATGGCAAACTTTTTTTCTATCAGTTTCTCTTGGGGTATGTTTGGGGTTGTTATTATCATGCTAAAATACTGCCGTGTGGCCCAGTCTCTGCAGGGAGGGGACCATGCTCTGCTTCAGTATGTCACAGTACATGTTGGCATTCATAGTTCCCTTAATGAACTGTAGCTCCCCAGTGGCAGCAGCACTTATGCAGCCCCAGACCATGACACTCCCACCACCATGCTTGACTGTATGCAAGACACACTTGTCTTTGTACTCCTCACCTGGTTGCCACCACACACGCTTGACACCATCTGAACCAAATAAGTTTATCTTGGTCGCATCAGACCACAGGACATGGTTCCAGTAATCCATGTCCTTAGTCTGCTTGTCTTCAGCAAACTGTTTGTGGGCTTTCTTGTGCATCATCTTTAATAGAGGCTTCCTTCTGGGATGATAGCCATGCAGACCAATTTGATGCCATGTGCGGCGTATGGTCTGAGCACTGACAGGCTGACACCCCACCCCTTCAACCTCTGGCAGCACTCATACGTCTATTTCCCAAAGACAACGTCTGGATATGACGCTGGGCACGTTCACTCAACTTCTTTGGTCGACCATGACGAGGCCTGTTCTGAATGGATCTTGTCCTGTTAAACCACTGTATGGTCTTGGCCATCATGCTGCAGGTCAGTTTCAGGGTCTTGGCAATCTTCTTGTAGTCTAGGCCATCTTTATGTAGAGGAACAATTCTTATTTTCAGATCCTTAGAGATCCCCATTCACACCTGAGACTTTGTAACACTAACGTGTGACATGACACCGGGGAGGGAAAATGGCTAATTGGGCCCAGTTTGGACATTTTCACTTAGGGTTTTACTCACTTTTGTTGCCAGCAGTTTAGACATTAATGGCTGTGTGTTGAGTTATTTTGAGGGGACAAAGTTTACACAAGTAATGCAAGCTGTACACTCACTACTTTACATTGTAGCCAAGTGTAATTTCTTCAGTGTTGTTACATGAATAGATATAATAAAATATTTACAAAAATGTGAGGGAGATACTCACTTTTGTGAGATACTGTATGTGCATGTGCAATTACAGTTTTCTCTTAGCCCCCCTGCATATTTCTACAAATACCTGTTGATCCTACCAATGAAGTCCACCTATTACAGCTACCTGTCATTGTGTGACAACAATGCTGCTTTGTTCTTGAATTTACAGCAGAGTTGCCTATCTCATGTAGGCTGTGGCACTTGCACTACAGTGGGATAAAAAAAATGTTGCAGGAGGCGTGGCTATCAGCATGGTCACTGCTAACTTACAAACCTGTAGCTTGCCAATAAGAACCTAGCCACATCTAGTCCTGCGTACTGTTTTTGATTGACAGCACTACCTGTGTTGTTGAAAACCTCACCTTGTTAGATGCAGTGTCTGGGAGGGAGTGTCATAAACATAGCAGGTCAGACCGTGTAACTAGATAATTAGAAGTGTAGTGTTATATAATATATAATAGTCGTAATAATTATAGCATTGAGCGTGTACTTCATTTGAAAGCAAGGCTAAATTGTCAGCAGAGCTCATATAATTTCAATGATTTACAACAGGACCTGCAAATGATGCATTTTTTGATGGAAGCCCTCTAATAATGTGCATATTAAAGAGTCATTATGTGATCACATTAATGAATGAACGAAATGGCAGTGCAATTATGAATTAGCACTGTATTCTACTAATAGTAAAATAACAGGGTAACCTTAAAACCAGTGTTTGAAGAGTTTCAAGGCAGTGTAGTGAATTTATGAACCCTGTAATTCGTTTCCTGAGAAAATCAAGAAATGTTTATTAGAAATTCTACCCTGAGGAGTAACCTAATGGACAAACTGGAAACCGTGGTCTTAGACACAGTGCACTATAATTTTAAATACAACATGTGTGTAGCCATTCAGAGAATAATTATGGTTCATTAGGTGGTGATTGGGCTAAGTGTGAACCCCCACCCCCAAGTCCTTTGTTTACAAGATTTATGGCAGTTTTTAATGAAAGGTTAGTAATGATTAAATTATTTATGTAAAAACTAAAGAGGTTTTGAGTAATTTGATTTGAGGGCACGTTTAGTCCCCATATCTTTTTTTGTGTATCATAGTAAATGTAAAGCATATACCGTAGTTTACTTAGTTAGGTGATAACAGCAGTTGAAGTTTTACAGAATAAGGGCAAACCACGCTGTTTATTAATTGGATGTAGGTTAGGGTTGAGACTTAATTTTTTTTACAAACAGGAGTATTTTCTGTAAATAAGAGTAAACGTAATTAATCATTGAGCTGATTAGGTTTCTATCAAATAAGCATGTCAGATTTTTAGTAAGCAAACCTTTAGCCACTGGAACATTTCCTTTGTTTGCCTTTACATAAAGTATCTCACAAAAGTGAGTAACTAACAATACAGACCTGAACACAGATGTGGAAATAAGGGGCAATTTAGGTAACCGCGATCACAGGTCAATTAGTTTCAGCATAAATCACACAAATAGGACACATAAGGGGAATAAGAAGACGCTGAATTTCAAAAGAGCCAACTTCCATAAACTACACTCCTTGCTAGACGATATTAAATGGGATAAAATCCTAGGAACAAAGAACACAGAGGAAAAATTAGAATGATTTAAGAGCATATTAAATAAGGGTATTAGCCAGTGCATCCCAATGGGAAATACATTTAAAAGAGCTAATAAAAGTCCTGGATGGCTTAACTCCAATGTAAAAATGCATATAAAAGCAAAGGAGAAGGTCTTCAAAAAATACAAGGCTGATGGGTCATCATCAGCATTCCAACTTTACAAAGTATGCAATAGGAAACGTAAGGGTGCAATCAGTGATGAAAGGAAAGTCGGTATGGCTGCACACCAAACTGAGATCAAAATGCCTTTATTCACATAAAACCATGAAGAAAATGAGGAGCACTACATGTACAAGCAAGGGAGGCACAGCTTACATGTTTCACACACGAATTGTGCTTTATCAAAGCCCCAAGGGTGCAATCAGGGCAGCTAAGGTAGAACACGAAAAGGCACATAGAGGAAGAGAGTAAAAAAATCCCAAGAAATTTTTTAAGCGTATAAATAGTAAGAGAGGGTCAGATCATATCGGCCCCATAAAGAATGATGAAGGGAATCTGGTTACAAAGGATGGAGAGATGGCGAAGGTTTTGAATTTATTCTTTTCCTCAGTCTTCACGAGGGAAACGGGGAGCTCCAGTGACTAGAATTGCAATGTTTATCCTCATGACATGTCACAGGAAGCACCCTCATGGCTAACAGAGGATAGAATTAGGAATAGACTTGAAAAAACATAACATTAATAAGTCACCAGAACCAGATGGCTTGCATCTGAGGGTCCTTAAAGAACTCAGTCATTGCCAGACTATTGTTCCTAATGTTTACGAACAGTCTACTGACTGGTACTGTATAGTACCAGCTGATTGGAGAAAAGCCAATGTAGCACCAATATTTAAAAAATGACCAAGATATACCCCTGGGAAGTACAGACCAGTTAGCCTAACATGCTAGCCTAGTATGCTAATGGAGGGGATGATAAGGAATTATATACAAGATTTTAGTAATGAAAACGGTATCATTAGCAGTAATCCGCATGGATTCATAAAGAATCATTCTTGCCAAACCAATCTATTAACCTTCTATGAGGAGGTGAGCTGCCATCTTGATAAAGGAAGGCCCGTAGACATGGTGTATCTGGGTTTTGCAAAGGCATTCAATACAGTTCCTTATAAACGTTTATTCTCTACAAACTAAGGTCTGTCAGCATGGACCAAAGGGTGAGTACATGGATTGAAAACTGGCTACAGGGGCGAGTTCAGAGGGTGAGGATAAATGGAGAGTACTAGGAATGGTCTGGTGTGGAAAGTGGGGTCCACCAGGGTTCTGTCCTGGGACCAACACTATTTAATTTATTCATAAATGATCTGGAGGATGGGATAAACTGCTCAATCTCAGTATTTGCAGATGACACAAAGCTAAGCAGGGCAATAACTTCTACGCAGGATGTGGAAACCTTGCAAGAAGATCTAAACAAATTAATGGGGTGGGCAGCTACATGGCAAATGAGGTTTAATGTAGAAAAATGTAAAATAATGCATTTGGGTACCAAAAACATGAATGCAATCTACTCACTAGGACGGGAACCTCTGGGGGAATCTAGGATGGAAAAGGACCTGGGGGTCTTAGTAGATGACAGGCTCAGCAATGGCATGCAATGCCAAGCTGCTGCAAGCAAAGCCAACAGAATATTGGCATGCATTAAAATGGGGATTAACTCCAGAGATAAAACGATAATCCTCCCATTTTAAAAGACTCTGGTCCGGCTGCACATGGAGTATGCTGTCCAGTTCTGGGCTCCAGACCTCAGGAAGGATGTGCTGGGACTGGTAAGAGTCCAGAGAAGGACAACAAAGCTAATTAAGGGACTGGAGGACCTTAGTTATGAGGAAAGATTACGAGCATTGAACTTATTCTCTCTGGAGAAGATACGCTTGAGAGGGGATATGATTTCAATGTGCAAATATCGTACTGGTGACCCCACAATAGAGATAAAACTTTTCTGTGCAAGGGAACATAAAAAGACCCGTGACCATCCACTAAAATTATAAGAAAAGCAGTTTAACCTTAAACTGTGTAGAGAGTTCTTTACAGTAAGGGTGGTAAGGATGTAGGGATGTGGAATTCTCTTCCACAAGCAGTGGTTTCAGCAGGGAGCATAGATGATTTAAAAAAACTATTAGGTAGACACCTAAACAACCACAACATAAAGGGATATACTGTACAATGTAATATTAACATAAAGCACACACAAAAGTTGGACTTGATAGACTTGTGTCTTTTTTCAACCTCTCCAACTATAACTATGTAACCCCTCACATTTTTGTAAATATTATATTATATCTTTTCATATGACAACACTGAAGAAATGACACTTTGCTACAATGTAAAGTAGTGAGTATACAGCTTGTATAACAGTGTAAATTTGCTGTCCCCTCAAAATAACTCAACGCACAGTCATTCATGTCTAAACCTCTGGCAACAAAAGTGAGTACACCCCTAAGTGAAAATGTCCAAATTGGGCCCAAAGTGTCAATATTTTGTGTGGCCACCATTATTTTCCAGCACTGCCTTAACCCTCTTGGGCATGGAATTCACCAGAGCTTCACAGGTTGCCACTGAAGTCCTCTTCCACTCCTCCATGATGACATAATGGAGCTGGTGGATGTTAGAGACCTTGCTAAAAGTCTTTCTAAAAGTAACATTACTTGTTTAATGTAGGGACTTATAATTAAGGTCAAGTCTATATTGAAAACACATGAAACTAACATTTCCACTTTTGTTTTAAAAGACGGCAGATTACAGATGACCAGTAGAATGTAAAATGCACCTAAGACCCCTTTCACACTGCCAGCGGGCGGCGTTAGCAGCAAAGCGCTGCCAGTCTTAACAGCGCTTTACCATTGTTTTAGCAGTGCTTTTTGGCTGCTATCGGGGCAATTTCTAACCCCCGCTAGTGGCCCGAAGAAAGAGTTAAATGCGCCTGAAAAGCGCCGCTGCTGAAGCGCTTTGCGGGCGCTTCGGCAGCGGTGCCAATGCATTTCAATGAGCAGGTGCTGTGGAGGAGCGGTGTATACATCGCTCCTAGAACCGCTCCAAAGATGCTGCTTGCAGGACTTTTTCTAACGTCCTGCAAGCGTACTGCTCCATTATGAAAGCATTTGGGCTTTCACACTGGGGCTGCAGAGGAGGCGTTTTTCAGCCGCTATTTTTATGCCTTTAGTGCCTGAAAAACGCCTCGAGTGTGAAAGGGGTCTGAGTGGCCTCATGACATTTTGTCTTAACAATGTACATAACGAAGATAGCCTGCATGTTTTAACAGTATCTGCAGGGTCTTACCACGCAGACCATAAATCAAAAGAAGATTATCATCTCTTAAGAATTCAGGAGTAAAATGTATGTATCTTCCTTCTTTTCCACATCCTCCATAATGTAATGTATATGGATCATTTCCATAATATGTATTTGGGTTGCTGATTATTACACTTGCCTGAAATAAATAGAAAACTGAGAATAAGAATAACTTACCTAAGAACAATACTATTTACATTACATTTTCTTAAAGTATATCTATACCCAAAATCTATAGAGGGAGCCATGGTTTCCACTCACCCTGGACTACAAATATGTCTGCCTTTGTTTTTATTAAATAGGAGGTGGAGAGATTAGTAGGTTACAAAGGAAAGATAACATTGTTTTTGCTCGCAGTTGAGCTCAAAATTACATGGACAAGGACACTGTATTTCTGGGAAAATCAACAGACACATTCAGTACTTGCTAAAAGTATTCTTAGCCTGAAAAATGAAAACCAATGCAGCCACCACATCTACAGTGCCTTGAAAAAGTAATCATACCCAATTAAATTTTCCACATTTTGTCATGTTACAACCAAAAACGTAAATGTATTTTATTGGGATTTTATGTGATAGACCAACACAAAGTGGCACATAATTGTAAATGGTTTTCCAAATTTTTTTACAAATAAATATGTGAAAAGTGTGGCGTGCATTTGTATTCAGCCCCCTTTACTCTGATACCCCTAACTCAAATTTAATGGAACCAATTGCTTTCAGAAGTCACCTACAGTATTTCACAAAAGTGAGTACATCCCTTACATTTTTGTAAATATTTTATTATATCTTTTCATGTGACAACACTGAAGAAATGACACTTTGCTACAATGTAAAGTAGTGTGTGTAAAGCTTGTATAACAGTGTAAATTTGCTGTCCCCTCAAATTAACTTAAAGCAGAGGTCTGCCCACCGCTGCAAAGTCCTCTTCCACTCCTCCATGACGGCATCACAGAGCTGGTGGATGTTAGAGACCTTACACTCCTCCACCTTCCACTTGAGGATGCCCCACAGATGCCTAATAGGGTTTAGGTCTGGAGACATACTTGGCCAGTCCACTACCTTTACCCACAGCTTCTTTAGCAAGGCAGTGGTCGTCTTGGAGGTGTGTTTGGGGTTGTTATCATGTTGGAATACTGCCTTGCGGCCCAGTCTCCGAAGGGAGGGAATCATGCTCTGCTTCAGTATGTCACAGTACATGTTGTCATTCATGGTTCCCTCAATGAACTGTAACTCCCCAGTGCCAGCAGCACTCATGCAGCCCTAGACCATCACACTCCCACCACCATGCTTGACTGTAGGCAAGACACACTTGTCTTTGTACTCCTCACCTGGTTGCCTCTACACACGCTTGACACCATCTGAACTAAATAAGTTTAACTTGGTCTCATCAGACCACAGGACATGGTTCCAGTAATCCATATCCTTAGTCTGCTTGTCTTCAGTAAACTGCGGGCTTTCTTGTGCATCATCTTTAGAAGAGGCTTCCTTCTGGGACGACAGCCATGCAGACCAAGTTAATGCTGTGTGCGGCGTATGGTCTGAGCTCTGACAGGCTGACTCCCCACCCCTTCAACCTCAGCAGCAATGCTGGCAGCACTCATATGTCTATTTGCCAAAGACAACCTCTGGATATGACGCTAAGCACGTGCACTCAACTTTTTTGGTCTACAATGGCAAGGCCTGTTCTGAGTGGAACCTGTCCTGTTAAACCGCTGCATGATCTTGGCCACTGTGCTGCAGCTCAGTTTCAGGGTCTTGGCAATCTTCTAATAGACTAGGGCATCTTTATGTAGGGCAACAATTATTTTTTTAGATCCTCAGAGAGTTCTTTGCCATGAGGTGCCATGTTGAACTTCCAGTGACCAGTATAAGAGAGTGAGAGCGATAATACCAAATTTAACACACATGCTCCCCATTCACACCTGAGACCTTGTAACACTAATGAGTCACATGACACTGGGGAGGGAGAATGGCTAATTGGGCCCAATTTGGACATTTTCACTTAGGGGTGCACTCACTTTTGTTGCCAGCGGTTTAGACATTAATGGCTGTGTGTTGAGTTATTTTGAGGGGACAACAAATTTACAATGTTATACAAGCTGTACACTCAGTACTTTACATTGTAGCAAAGTGTCATTTCTTCAGTGTTGTCACATGAAAATATATAATAAAATATTTACAAAAATGTGAGGGGTGTAGTCACTTTTGTGAGATACTGCAATTAGTAAATAGAGTCTACCTGTGTGAAATTTAATCTCAGTATAAATAAAGCTGTTCTGTGAAGCCCTCAGAGATTTGTTAGAGAACCTTAGTGATCAAATATAATTATGAAGGACAAGGAACGCACCAGACAGGTCAGGGATAAAGTTGTGGAGAAGTTTAAAGCAGGGTTAAGTTATAAAGAAATATCCCAAGCTTTGAACATCTTACAGAGTACTGTTCAATCCACCATCCAAAAATGGAAAGAGAATAGCAGAACTGCAAACCTACCAAGACATAGCTGTCCACCTAAACTGAAAGCCTTTTCTTCAGCACCGACAGAGAAGGTGGTCAGAGTTGATGGGAAGATGGATGGAGCCAAATACAGGGCAAGGCATGTTAGAGTCTGCAAAAGACTTGAGACTGGGGAAGAGGTTCACCTTCAAGCGGGACAACGACCCAAAACATACAGCCAGAGCTACAATGGAATGGTTTAGATCAAAGCATATTCATGTGTTAGAATTGCTAAGTCAAAATCCATGCCTAAATCCAATTGAGAATCTGTGGCAAGACTTGAAAATTGCTGTTCATGGATGCTCTCCATCCAATCTGACAGAGCTTGAGCTATCTTGCGAAGAAGTATGGGCAAAAGTTTCACACTCAAGATGTGCAAAGCTGGTAGAGACATCCCCAAAAAGACTTACAGCTGTAATTGCAGCAAAAGGAGGTTCTACAAAGTATTGACTCAGGGGGGCTGAATACAAATGCACACCACACTTTTCAGATGTTTATTTGCAAAACATTTTGAAAAGCATTTTCCTTCTACTTCACAATTATGTGCCACTTTGTGTTGGTCTATCACATAACAAGGGGTATGAATACTTTTTCAAGGCACTGTAAGGATTATTAAGCTGTCATATAATACATTGTTGCTCTTGGATTTAGTTAATATATATATATATATATATATATATATATATATATATATATATATAAATAAAATATAATATATATATATAAAGTCTAAATACCAGTACACTGTCTAAATCCATGGAAGCCATGCAATAGTTACATAACAGAATAAAACTGTACTCCGCACTTATATTTTTCAGCCAATCCAGGTCTTAATCATAACCTAATATAGGTGAATAAACTGCCTCATAAATAACCTCCTCAAAGGGACAGGGGTATTCAAAAGAAAGAATATAAAGTCTGATAGGAGAATCAAACACACAAAATAGCAATTAAAAACATGAAATACATATATAGATACTACTAATGGGCACACAAGTACATGAATAAGGAATTATACAGTATCTCTGTGTTTTTATTCTCACGCTCAATTAAATCGAAATGACAGCCTGCAATACACACCAGAAAAATAGGAGTACTTTAAAGTACTATATGTGCAGGCCAATGTCCCATTAATGCTTGGAACCCAAGGATGTTAAGTCTGACCACAAACAACTAACCATCTCAAAAGCATAGAACTAAAATATTTCATATTCCCGCCATGAACATTCTTAACCACTTGCTGACCAGCCGCCGTCGTTATATGGCGGCAGGTCGGCTCTCCTACACAAATCGCCGTAGCTAGACTCGATGTCCGCTGGCGACCCGCGATCGCCTAGTACAGAGGCAGAACGGGGATCTGCCAGTGTAAACAAGCGGATCCCCGTTCTAACAGGGGACATGACAGAGACCTACTGTTCCCAGTGATCCGGAACAGCGATCCCTGTCATGTCCCTGCCAGGCCCATAACCCCTACAGCTAGAACACACCCATGGAACACAGTTAACCCCTTGATCGCCCCCTAGTGTTAACCCCTTCCCTGCTAGACACATTAGACAAGGCTCTCAATAATTTTAATATGGAAAAACTGTAGAAATACAGTAATAAGGTCTCAGGGAATCCCTGCTAATAATTCTTTTATCTACAACTCATGGTGCTTTACCATCAATAGTAATTTATCTATGTAAAAAAAAAATACATTAATAAGGAAAATGGCATACATAGTGTACTTAACACCCAGAGCTGCTCTATACGATAACATTATTTTCAGTATTAATAATGAAATGAAACAAATAATAGTAGCCAGAAAATTAATGCAGACAGTGAAAATTGGAGTGTTCCTTCTCATTGATGATCACTGAATTGCCAAATTACCCTGTTGTTCTGTGTTGTGCTCCCTTACATTGATGGTGGGTAAAATGATTCCCTACATTAGAGGTCAGGGAAGAAGGAACCCCTTAGATTGGCAGTCAGTTGGAAAAGGACCATCTTACATTGAAAGCCAGTGTAGATATGATCCCATTGTAATGGTAGACAGTGGGAAGAATGACCCTTACATTTATTGTCAGTGGGGAAAATTATCCTATGTGGTCAGTGGGAATCATGTCCCTTACATCGATGGTGAGTTGAAAGAGTGTACCCCTTACTGAAAGCTGAAAATATTGTTGAAAAATGTAGAAATTGTTTAAGGAACCCCTAGCAACCTCTGACAAAACCGTAGGGTTCTACAGAACCCTGGTTGAGAAAGACTGACATAGATACCAGATGTCCAAATACTTGGGTAATAATGGTGGTGTTTAGTAAAAGCACTCCAAGTGTATTTGCATGGTACATGTTGAACATATTCTAATTTTATAGGACAATAGACTACCAGAAATAATACCATTTATAAAGTGTCAAATTCATAGACTGCAATAACTGGTTTCCCTCGTAGAAACACTACAGATAATATGTGACTTACAGGGAAACAACGTATGTGTAATAAATTCCAATTTTTGCTGCACAGGTCTAAATTAGCGTTATGCTTATGCATAAGGGAAAAATGACATGCCTCAATAGACACGTCTTTATTTCCAGTGCTAAGAAACCTGTTAGTGTATATTTCGGCATGCATTTATCACTGTAGACTCTGAAAGTAATTTTGTCTGCTCTTCCTGCTTCTTCTTAAATTTGTAGTGGGGTTACAAAATACTTAAGCTCCACATGGAATTTTTTAAAGATTTGACTTTACATACATTTCCCACCCTATACTTGGGGTTTCATTTGTTTTGTGTAATGGATGTGACATACAATATTCTTATGCATGCCAACCATCATCAGAGTTAATACTTGAACCTTTATTAGATTTTTCAATAAAAGTCTATTTATTTCCTAACTTAAAAGGCAACAAGCAAAATCAATTGCATTGTCTCAAAAAGCTTAAATCTAAACATACAGTACCATCTGATATGCTTCATGTCTTGGCTTTTTTAAGCTGTATGATTTCCAGCTGGATGGTATAAGAATCTTCACTTCTCTGTAAAAGAATCTTCTTTTTGTTGCATTAAATAGGTGATATGATGCCTCTGTTACCATATTCTGAAAGCAGAGATATAAAAATAATCTGAGTAATAAATCGAATAGGTAAAATATATATTTTAAATGTTGGAAGTTGAGAATAGGAAGCAATAATGGGTTTTAGTAAATTTTACTGATGTCTTTGTCTGAATTTTTGTTATGTTTATAAAATGATTATTTTAAAAAATTTTAAACAATAGATTTTATGAAATTTTACAATGAGAAGGGAAAATGCAAACCACCAAGGCACGGTATATGAAAGACCATAGGGAAGGTTAACAAAATGGTTACATACGGATCATCATAGCATATGGTAGATCTTATGCAGAAGTATCAATGTGGAAGGGTACCCTGGAGCATTCAGTATGTAGAAACAAAAGCTACTCATGGATCTTTATATAGTCATGAGGATTTCTATAGTGATTGTGGGAGTGCTGTGATGGAGGTTTGTTTTGCATAAAAATATTTAAAGTGATAAAAAAAACACACACTTTTTAATTTACAGTATGCATTCTCTTTCTGTATACAGTATGGATGATGGCAATGTAATTATTTTAATAATAAAAAAAAAAAACACTGAAGTACCTTTTCCAAATCAATATACAGCTATCACATGACCCAACACTTTTCCAGCCTGTCTGCAGGGAACCAGAGGCAGGAGGAGCTTCTAGTCCTCTGCTGCTGGTTACATGTTCAAAATTAAAAAAAACAGCCTTTGGAATACGGAGTAAAAATAAATAATTAATATTAATAAACTGTTTTAAATTAATATACAAATATATATTTGTAATCAAATATTTATTATTTTTTGCCTATAACATGGTGTGGATGAATTTCTGTGTCATGCCCCTCCATTCTGTGTATTAGAATAACAGGGAGGTGAAGCCTCCATCAGTGAACATATACTGTAATAATATACCACTTCATTGTGTTTAACCAGTTAGTAGGAATGAAGGAGGAGGGAGAGAGTGAGCTGTCATTTACCACTGTGTATATGCCCACATGTGTGACTCTATAGTCACATGGGTTGCTCAGATGTGATAGGGAGGATATGCTCAGGGTAGAAACATATACATATACACTCACTTTTATATAGAAGTATACAAACAGAACAAGAAGTCCACAATGGCGTGCGTCTCACCAGTCAGGAAATGACGTCACCACCCGCAGTCATTTGACGCGGCCTTTGATAACGTCCTGTGGGAGGGGTGAAATGTGTCAGGTGACCATGGGTGGTGACGTCTTTTTGGGACTTCCGGTTTCAGCTTGTTCTATGCTTGTACACTTCTTTGTAAAAGTGAGTGTATATGTTTTAAACTTGCTATTTTACCAATAAATAGAATTACGCTATGTGGATTTCTCTTGTCATCTTCTCCACACATGTGCATGAGTATCATTATTGCCCTAACACTGAGGAGCAGAACCAACGAGCAAGACAACAAAGGTCAGCATACCCAGGATATCTATTAAGCGCTTATGACTACCATCAGTGGGAGTCCATAACAGCTGGTGAGTGAGTGGGCACACTGAAGTGGAGCACTATTTGCACTTTATTTGAAGCTACAGCACTTTGGCACGTTTTTTGCATGACAGGTTGATTTGTTCCACAATCATGAAGATATAAGGTCACAGACTTTAAAAAGGAGATTATGTTGATGTTGATGTATGTCTGTGTGGAGATTATGTTGATGTTGATGCATGTCTGTGTGGAGATTATGTTGATTATGGTGATGTATGTCTGTGTGGATCAATAGCCAATGAGAATGGAAGCCTAATTCACCTTTTGTCACTATCCAGTTCAAGTTGAAATATTACTTCAAATACAGATTGTCATTTGGTAGAGACTTTGCTGACATTTCTTTCAAAACACAGGATATGGGGCTGCAGCCTACTTATCTGCCATAGGGGTAGAAAGGCAGCACATGATCCTCCATTTTCCATATAAGCACTCCTGGGCACCATGAATGTCAAAAAGAGTGTCTTTTTTAGAGGGATGATTGCATTTTTTTGTGATGGTCACAAGACCATGAAAAGCATTTTTATTGCTGTAAAATGACATGGTAACATGAAATTAGCACCATTAGAATGAGCACCAGCAACTTTTCTATCTGTGATAAATCAAACATATGTGATATTAACAATAATATGTAACTTTTTGAATATGGTATTTGCTGCAGCTTGATTATGAATAAAGCACTGTTGGGTAGATTTACAAAAACTGGTGCACCAAGAATCTGGTGCAGCTGTGCATGGTAACTAGCTTCCAACTTCATTTTGTTCAATTAAGCTTTGGCAATAAAACCTGGAAGCTGATTGATTTCTATGCAGAGCTGCACCTGATTTTGCACTCTCTCATTTTAGTAAATAAACCACTGTATATCTAACAAAGCATCAGGGACAGACAGCAGGTGATTATTATACAGATTTAACTACAGAAGACAAATAAGTTGATTTGTTAAAGGCAAACAGGCTGCTCACTGTGTAAGTGAAGTTGCACATTGCATTGGAATTTTCCCCAGAGCTTAATGAATGAGGTGAAGCTCTGCTGATGGTCATCATTCAAACATGTGCAAGCTAAAAAAAAAATGTATGTATTTTTTCTTGAACTTAAATGAGTATTCTTTGCAAAGTAAAACTTCACATTCACTAAGCTCTAGGGCAAAATCCCTTGCACAGAGCAACTTCCATTTCAAAGTGAACAGCCCATTTGCTTTTAGTAAATTAACCCCAAAATGTTGGATAAATATACCTTAAACTTGGTTGTGGCTCTCATTTATAGTTAAAGAAACCAGCTTACTTCACTTTACTAGTTAGACATAATAATTTGCTACATACGTCCCGATTTCTCCTTACATACCATTAGGAATGTATCTTACCTTGAGATTAGTGATGATCTGCGGATCCTCTGGAACTTGTGTATGAATAGCTATAAGTATGTTTTCATAGCCATGATCTCTAAGTTGGACATTTACTGTTGCCTGCATGTTGCAGTGGAAGCCTTGCATTAAAGATAAACTTAGGAGATAAAATCCTATGTTCATCATCACGGGAATCCTTCATACTGTTCTGCTTTAAATAACACTGTCTCATGGATGCATTGTATAAATCAGGGTGTGCCCGTCTCAGAGACAGGTTTGGGAGTTGTTATTTGCGAGACGCTCCCGATTTCCTAATTTTAATTTCGTTGCTTATTCATCATGTTTAGCTGTAGGTTTTTCATAAAGGAATTACTTCAACACAATTGATTCTTACATTATCCCATGTAAAAGTCACTTCTGTTAAATGCTCAAGACAGCAATGAATCTCTGAATCTGGTGGTAAACTAGTAATTTTTTTTCCAGCAAGAGATTTTGCTGTAGTAGATGCTATATTGTGAAAGATGTCCTAGATAGTCTTTTTCAATTCCCGGAATGCTGGGAATCATAATTATAGTAGTAGTATAGGAACCCTTAACCCCCGGCACGCAAAGCCTCTTTTGCCGGCACTCGACTCCCTCCCCATCAACAGAGTAGCGCAGGGAAGTGTCAGTGAGACACTAATGCATTCCAATTTCAGAATTCCCCACGTGCACTGAGGGGGAGGCACTGCGCCCCCACACATTGTAAAAGATGGGAAACATTGTTTGGTTCTCTAACTTTGCTGTAGCTGCGATCGTCAGCTTTTGTGATGGAGAAGAGATTGGGTGCAGTTCTGTTGGGGGGGGGGTCCCTGTTTCCAGGAGGAGGAATGTCATTGGCCACTTCTAAAGCCAATTACAGCCCTGCTAGGCTCGGTTGCCACTACCAATCTCAGAAAGAAGGGATTTCACTGTGACTGAGAAAACCACAATCAGGTGACAGTGTGTGGAATTACTGTTGAGCTTCTGGGAACTTTGTTGAAATTATTCCTGAACCTTTGCGTCACTTACTACTGAACCCCGGCACTCTGTGTCCCTTTAAGCCACAGCCAGTATTCAGTGCAATGTAAAATAACCCCCAACCACTTTTCCTCAGCTGCGGGGGCCCAACTTATGATCCTGCACACAGGTCCACTGCTTTCAGAAAATGCCCTGACCTGAGCTTATCATTGCGCATCCATTCCATATACTCGTATGTGACATCACATGCAAGCACGCAGGCTGGATGCAAGAAGTGGATCAGCAGGATGAGTGTGCCAGGACAGGTAGATGTGTCTCATCTGCTTCCTTTCACCACTCTGCAGATCGCGCATATCATAGATGAGAAGAGGGTACGCCGGTGGGGAAAATTAGCAGGAGGGGTTCAGAGGTGGAACAGAAGAACAGAAAGGAACAGTGGTGGGGCAGATGTGCAGGGAGGTACAGTGGTGGAAGAGATGAGAAGGGGGTTTAGCAGGGGGGTACAGTGATGGGCTAGATATAGAATAATTCTGCGCTACCCTAAAATGAAAGACACGGAAGCAGCCAACACGACCAACAAAGTGTAGAATGGAAAGACAACAAAAAAGTGTGGCGCTAAACAATGTATAGTGCTACTATATGCAAGTCAATAGACAATAGAAGAGTCAATTAAATCTGCTTCAAGCATATAGTCCTCTTGTGAACATCAAAGATACATAGTCTCTGTGGCAATATGTTAAAACAAAATGGTGAAGAATAATATAAACATCTTGACTGAAAATCCGCTCACTACCACCAAGAGTTGGAGAGGCTTACCAGATGTGGAAGGATGGAAGAAGAAAAAGAAAAAAAGGGCCACATAGTGTAAATCCAAAAAACTAAAAATATTTATTACGGATAAAATAGATGTACACTCACATGTAGATCCAAAACTTAAAACAGCGCTGTTAGAGAAAAAGTGGCGACAATGGGGTCCTGCCCATCTTTCCACATCAAATTCTGGTTCGCTGAATGTGGTTTTGAGGGGTTTGCCTGTGGAACACCCCACTACTTCCTAAGATCCTCATCTGTGAGATTGTGCACACCTCTCAAGCTCTCAGCATTATCTGGAAGAATACAAACTATTCGTGAGACCGCATCCTCCTTGGAGTACACACAGCCACTCACCACCTAAGCCTTGTCCGACCCAATCCGGCGTATGCCCCATTGGGTCCACCTCATCTGGTAAGCCTCTCCAACTCTTGGTGGTAGTGAGCGGATTTTCAGTCAAGATGTTTATATTATTCTTCACCATTTTGTTTTAACATATTGCCACAGAGACTATGTATCTTTGATGTTCACAAGAGGACTATATGCTTGAAGCAGATTTAATTGACTCTTCTATTGTTAGTCTATTGACTTGCATCGGGTACAGTGATGGGCCAGATAGGCAGGGGGGTTCAGTGTTGGGCCAGATCAGCAGGGGGGTACGGTGATGGGGCAGATAAGCAGGGGGGTTCAGTGTTGGGACAGAAAAGCAGGGGGGTTCAGTGTTGGGGCAGAAAAGCAGGGGGGTAGAGCAGTCAGTGGGGCAGATGTGAAAAGAGGTGTATTGGTGGGGCAGAAGAACAGGATGGTTACAGTGGTGGGGCAGGAGAGCAGGGGGAACAGAGGTGGGGCAGAAGAGCAGGGGGATACAGAGGTGAGACAGATGTGCAGGAGGTACATTGGTGGGGCAGATGAGAAAGCGGGTTAAAGTGGTGCGGCAGATGAGCAGATGGGTTTAATGTTAGGACAGATGAGAACGTGATTCAGTAGTGAGACAGAAGAGCATGGGGATACGGTGGTGGAGCAGATGTGCAGGAAGATACAGTGGTGGGGCAGATGAGCAGGGGGGTTACAGTGATGGGACAGAAGAGCAAGGGGGTACAGTGGTGGGGCAAATGTGCAGGAGGTACAGTGGTGGGAGGGATGAGAAGGGGGTTCAGTGATGGGACAGAAAAGCAGGGGGTACAGTGATGGGGCAGATGAGCAGGGGGTTACAGTGGTGGGACAGATGAGCAAGGGGGGATTCAGTGTTGGCCCAGATGAGAATGGGGTTACATTGGTGGGAAAGATGAGCAGGGGGTTACAGCGGTGGGGCAGAGGAGCAGGGGGTACAGAGGTGGGGCAGATGTGCAAAAGAGAAAGGAGGTACATTGGTGGAACACATGAGCAGGGGTTACAGTGGTGGGGCAGAAGAGCAGGGGGAACAGAGGTGGGACAGATGTGCAGGAGGTACAGTAGCGGGGCAGATGAGAAAGGGGGTTACAGTGGTAGGGCAGATGAGCAGATAAGTTCAGTGTTAGGACAGATGAGAAGATGGTTCAGTGGTGGAGCAGATGTGCATGGAGGTACAGTGGTGGGGCAGATGAGAAAGTGGGAACATTGGTGGGGCAGATGTACAGGGGGTTACAGTGGTGGGACAGATGAGCAGGGGGGTACAGAGGTGGGGGAGATGTGCAGGTTATTACAGTGGTGGGGCAGATGTAAAGGGTGTTACAGTGGTGGGACAGATGAGCAGGGGGTACAGTGGTGGGGCAGATGTGCAGGGTAGTAAAGTGGTGGGGGAGATGTACATTGCTGGGGCAGATGTGCAGGGGGTTACAGTGGTGGGGCAGATTTGCAGGGGGGAAAGTGATCTGAGGTGTGAAGGTATATGAATTGAGGCTCATCTGAGGTGTGGAGTTGCAAAAATTGGGGCTGATCTGAGGCGTGAGAGTGCAGGATGTTAATTTCTCACTACTAAAGTAGTTTACAGCATTTACTTTATAAAAAATCCTTTTCGTGATTGAGAATGTAAAATGGACTTTTTTTGTTATAAAATCGGCATGCTCAATTTCTTTGAAAACATTTTTCGCCACACTGTGCTCAAAAGGTTGCCTACCCCTGGTATATATATATATATGAAAATGGATCAATCCTGATATACTTGTACTTAAGGCCCTAAAATGTCAGGACAGTACAAATACCCCAAAATGACCCTTTTTTTGGAAAGTAGACAGTCCAAGTAAGAGTAAGAGGCATGGTGAGTTCTTTGTAGTTGTAGTTGTCACAGTTTTTTTTTTAATTAATAAATAAATGTAGTGGGTTCCACTCAGCCTGCTCTGCTAGCTGCCGCTGCCACTGGACACTAGGGTTGGGCTGAACACCCCCCTGGCTTGGTTTGCGCCAGAACTCTCGAACATCGCAAAATTTCGGACCCGAACCCTATTAAAGTCTATGGGACCCGAACTGGAAAAATTAAAAAAAATCCCCATTTTGAAGGCTTACAGTATCTCACAAAAAGGAGTACACCCCTCACATTTTTGTAAATATTTTATTATATCTATTCATGTGACAACACTGAAGAAATGACACTTTGCTACAATGTAAAGTAGTGAGTGTTCAGCTTGTCTGCCTGTAAAGTGGTGCAGAACCTGCTGCAGCAAAACTGACATTTACAAAGAAATAAAAAAGACATTTATATTGCTGGCAATACAAAAATGTAAAAAAAAAAAAATGGATG
Organism: Aquarana catesbeiana; assembly: GCF_042186555.1. Classification (NCBI taxonomy): domain Eukaryota; kingdom Metazoa; phylum Chordata; class Amphibia; order Anura; family Ranidae; genus Aquarana; species Aquarana catesbeiana. Next base: position 253,898,345 of record NC_133330.1, read on the forward strand.
GGTCCCCCCCAAAATCCATACCAGACTCTTATCCAAGCATGCAGCCTGGCAGGTCAGGAAGGGGGGGATGTGCATACCAGGCTACCAGGCCACATGCCCTCAATGTGGGAGGCTGGCACTGACAGAGACAGACGGTCACAACTGCAGGGGATTTCTCCCCCCTCCCTCTCCTTCCTGCGGTGCTTGCTACAGGAGAGCGGCACTCGAATGGGCAGCTGCTTGCTCTGCTCCCTCCCGTTTCCTCATTGGCAGGGGGAAAAGGACCAAAGGATGACAGCAGGAGCATGGGATCTTGGGGCATGTAGTCCAGAAGACAGATGGCCCCATGGAAATTCCCTGGGGGCAGACTACATACCCCTGCATGTCCAGGGGAGGAGACCGGGAGAGACAACAGAAGGCTTTTCTCCGCCAACAGCTCCACTGTCGGATGCAGACCCATCGCCTCGGGCACTCTATCAGCTGTGTGGGTGCTCGTACAGATGTCACTAGGCTCTCCATTTACCAGGTAGCCAGTTGGGCAACCTGCAAGAGACTGTTCCAGGACATCTTTTCCCTTGGGCCTTGATGTCGCCAGATTGGAAAGAGGGCATTAGCCCATCTTGTGCAAACCCCTTAGAAAGAGGACACTGCATGCAGACACCGTTCCTTACTTACTTTATCAAGCCCTGTGAGGAGACCCTTTTTGCACCAGTTGTTTCATCCTGCTGAAAGATTACATTTAAAGTTTTACTGAAGCCACAACAGTAAAATCAATCTGTATGTGCAATAAAGCATGCTTGTTATACTCACTGTGGAACCTAAGGGGTTAATTCTCTGCATTGTGTAAAAAAAGTCTGTTTGATCCTGTGTCCTCTGATCCTCCCCTTCCATGTCCCCTTAACATTTCCTGATAGTACAGAGCTTGGGGACAAGCTGCACATGCTCAGTTTGGTGTGTATTTCAAGAGAGATTTTTTCTTGGGAGAGTGCATGTGATCAGCACAGGGCCAATCAGCACTGTTCAGACAGAGGGTCAGGGGTCCTGCATCCTTATTAGACATTCATGGGAGAATGAAAATTCTTCCTAAAATCTTTAACCAGACACTGATAGAAGTCACAAGACTGCTCTAACTGCTGATGAGAAAAGGTATTTAACAGTTTATATTTACTAAAACTATTGCATTTCCATGTTCTGTGTGGGACCAGATATAGTGAATGCAAGGTCCTGGGTTTAGTAACACTTTAACAGATTTGCTAGGACATATTGGGCCCCTTTTAAAGAGCTAACTGAAGACTCAAAGCCTCATCTCCAAGGACTACTGAATATCCCCCATTACAAGGGATAAAAACTTCAGTGTTTATTCAGGCCTGCAGAAATACAGTGACCACATTTATACTCATTTAGGAGAAACAAATTTTAAGCATAAAGTTGATATTGTATACTTTTGCATATTGAATCACACGTATACAAGTTCAGGCCTGTGATTCCAATGTTTTAGGGATGTAGATTGACCTGTAACAAGGTATTCTGATTTCCCTTCATGGCTGAGCACATAGGTCACATTTGAGTCAGTTAAGTGGTTTGAGATTGAGCTGTTTATATTTTGCATGTGGCTTGCTGTTATACTGCTCAATACCAGAGTTGCAATATTTAACTACTTGGTTGAACTATTACTGTCTGTTTTCTTCTGAGAAAGTCTTTCTAGTCAAAATACTTTCTGGTTTACTACAGCTTGTGTCCATCTGCTGTTGTGTTTACAATAAACTTTGTGTGCCAAGTGTGCCAAAGGGGTTGAGAGGCAGAGCATAGAACCAAACAGTCTCAATCGCTTCTTCAGGGAAGGTGCTACATTGAATCAACCCGCTCTTTAGGCACTGGGAACACTCCGGAGGTTGTGCTGACAGTTAGACGGAGGAAGGGGGCATGTCCAAAACATGTAACCCACAAGTCCTTTTTTTTGACAGATCTCACAGCATTCCTATTGCCTAAGTTGGCTTCAGCGACTCCTTACCTTGCTGTAGTGAGAAGATTCTTGCAGCTCAAGTAGTGCAGAGCGGTGACTTCCAAGCTTCCCAGCTCTGTAGTTCTACATCCACCCAATCAGCTCTCCTAGCCAGCCACTGGAGTAGCTGTCATATGCTCAGACCTGCTTCAAGGCTTGTGAGTGCAAATATTTATTTTAACGATGTGTCAATAAATAATTCTACTACACTATATGGCAGTTTTGGCACCCCTCGCTTTCCTTTCTTCTCTTCACAGTTACCAGGTTCCCAGCCAGACACTAAGGAGGCAACCTATCTCAACTCAGTCAGCTACACCTCCAGGTTATTTATTTTAGTTTTGTGCTGATTGAAGTAATATTGATCATTTATCTAACATTCATTCTTATTTGGTGATTTAATCTATAGTAGTAGACCAATAAGCTGCAGGGTTGCCCATCCACAATCCTCTAGTACTATCAGAGCTTGGTTAAAAAATAAAATTAAAAAAGGTTTCTAGTTTAAAATAGCTGTCTCCATACTGCCTTCTACACCCAACACATTTTGCTACTATTGCTATACTACATTTGTGAGACTTTTTACAGCCTAATCACATAGAGAGGCCCAAAATCCAAGGAACACCATTAGGGGCATACATTATGCATCCAATTTCCTGACTATGATCACATTTTTGGAGACCCGGGAGTGCCAGAACTGTAGAAATGCTGGCTTACACTGGCTCTGGTGTGGCGGCAATCAGGAATACTGTTGCTGACTGCACTAGTCTGGTGACACTGGGATTTGTGGCGGCAACGATCAGGAACACTTTTGTTAGCATACACTGGTCTGGTTAGACTGGGACTGGTCTGGTGGTGGTCAGGAACACTGTACTATCTTTTTATAGTTACCTTTCAGAGGCACGGAGACTGCACCAATTATAGGTGAGCCTGCATATTTAGGGACACTACAAGTGCATGATCAATTTTACCCAGTGTAGTGATAAAAAAAAAAAAATAGTGAGTTGATGGTCTCCAACCTTTTTTTTAGGTCAGGAACATTGTAGCTAGCTTACACTAGTCAGTGAAGCTGGTGTGGCGGCGATCAGAAATACCGTTGCTGGCTGCACTGGTCTGGTTACACTGGGATTGGTGTGGCAACGATCAGGAACACTGTTGCTAGCATACACTGTCACTGGTGTGGTGGTGATCAGGAACCCCACCTCCGATGCTTCTACCGACTCGCCCATGCGATCGGCAAGCCAGAGAAGGAATCCACCTCCGGCGGAAGTTCATTATAGAGAATAGCTTTGACCAGATGGCCCCCGGCAGACTCTATGACTCTCGGAGGCCTGGGTGCAACATTATGACGTTACAGCCTGTCCGTTGTAAATACTGCCATGTACTTGGCTGGAAAGCCGGAATCATTTTGTTTTTTGATCTCAGGCTTTCCAGCCTGGAGGAGAGATATGTTTGGGTCTTATTGACCCCTGATCTCTCCATAAAGAGGACCTGTCATGCAGTGGCGGCTGGTGCTCAAAATTGAAAAATTCTGGAAAAAAAACCCCCATCAATCGCAGCCACTGTGCCATATCAAATGCTGCCTCTGTGCCCATCTTATGCAGCCACTGTGACATCATATGCAGCCTTCACTGTGCCCCATCAAATGCAGCCTCAGGCTGACTGGGAACTTGTTGGAAAAACTCACAGCATTGCCCTTAGAAAACCTGTCCAAACAAAGCTATAAATGTTGTTGCCAGCCTGCCAGGAATATTTAAAAAAAAGATTATACTTTGTTTGGTAAAGTACAGTTCTCTGAGAGGCAGATATATTGGGGCAAGGATATTTTCGTTTTACATACAACGTGCTGAGTGCTGACTGAGTCTTGCTTACCCTACAGCCAGCTCCGCTCGGTCCGTGCATTCCACGGAGCTACCGGTGTCACTTCGGGTTCAGCACTAGCATATGGAAACTGGAAGTAACCATTGCAGTTAACTAGAAGAACAAAGCTCACGCCCGTAGTAATACTACGGGAGGAAGCTGTTCGGCGCTTTGGAATGTGCCACAAAGCAGGTCAAAAGCCTGCAAATGAAGCGCCTCGTCTGCAATCTCGTGATTGCATTGACGTGGCGCTTCCCATAGTGCACTGTGTCCGGCGCCCGAACACAGTGCACTTAAAGAACAATTTTTTTTAACCACTTCCGGACTGCCGCACGCCGATATACATCCTTACTTTGAGGAGGAATGTCGTTGTTATGGCAGCAGCTAGTTGCCATAACCCCGGTATGCTCTCGTTCAGCCGGCGGTCCGCTACAAGATAAAAGTGGTCTCTGCGGTGAAATTGCGGTAAGATCACTTTTATCGGCGGCAGGAGAGGGGCCCCCCTCCCGCCGCGCTCCGGTGCCCTCTGCCGCTTACCAGAGCCGTCGGCAGTGGCGGAGGCGATCGGGTCCACTCTCTGGCTGGGCATGGAGATGAGTGAGGGGAAGATGGCCCCCACTCGTCTCCATGACATTGCAGGGCAGATGCGACGTCAAAACATCACTTCCGCTTACAGCTCTTAAAGGGGCCATTTTTAAAAAAAATTTTAAAAGACAATTTTTTTTTTTTAATTGCATTTTAGTGTAAATATGAGATCTGAGGTCTTTTTGATCCCAGATCTCATATTTAAGAAGTCCTGTCATGCTTTTTTTCTATTAGGGATGTTTACTTTCCATGTAATAGGAATAGAAGTGACACAATTTTTTTTATATAAAACAGTGTAAAAAAAAAGGTAAAATAAATAAGAAAAAAAAAATCTTTAAACGCGCCCTGTCCCGCTGTGCTCGCAAGCAGAAGCGAACGCATACTTGAGTAGCACCCGCATATGAAAACGGTGTCCAAACCACACATGTGAGGTATCGCCGCGATCGGTAGAGTAATGCCCCGTACACACGGTCGGATTTTCGGATGGACAATGTCCGATCGGAGCGTGTTGTCGGAAATTCCGACCGTGTGTGGGCGCCATCGGACATTTTCCATCGGATTTTCCGACACACAAAGTTGGACAGCAGGAGATAAAATTTTCCGACAACAAAATCCGATCACGTCAATTCCGACCGTGTGTGGCCTGTTCCGACGCACAAAGTGCCACGCATGCTCAGAAGAAATTCCGACACGGGACAGCTCATTCTGGTAAACTTAGCGTTCGCAATGGATACAGCACTTTCGTCACGCTGCAATGTTCAAAATGGTTTAATACAGCGCACTCTCTTCTTCTTTATAATGTGACAAGAATTAAGTAGTTTTGATGCTCATATTCACACACACTTCTCACAAACTTTTCTTTGTGTTTTTTTAGTGGGATTCCCTCAATATATTGTTATTAGTTGTCACATCTGACAGTTTTATATTTTTTATGTTTTTTTTTTTGTATTTAAAGCCTTTTTTTTTCTTTAATGTTTGGATTTTTTCCAAGGCTGATCTTTGTTCAATGTTATTTTTATTTTTACTCCAGAATATTTTTGTGTGTGTTTTGTGTGTCAAGTTACCCCAACACCATTATTATCTTTTATTATTTAATCTCCAGGAGATTTTTTGTTGTTGGTGTCCCTTGTTCATTTCACATTGTATATTTGAAATGTACCTGAATCCTCACAAACAAACTGTCATTTTTGAAGGAAAACACATAGGAGAGTATAATTCAAAACAAAAATCCTTTATTAAGGGATCAGAACCAAACAAAGAGGAAGGCAACACTGGAGAAACATGAGAAATTAGTGAAGCCTGGGACCCCCACGGCAGACATCAATTCTTGAACATCAAAATTGGTGGCCTGAGGAGTCCATATGTAAGGGAGGGCAGTCTGGTCCAGAATTCACAGAGATCCGGATAGCAGCAGATGACATCTGTGTCCCCAGGATGTGGTACCACAAGAGGCTGCATTTTTTGGCCGACCAGACTGGATCCAGGGTCCTCACTTTCTGGTCTTCCTTTCACGCTTCCTTCCCGGCTGTGGCTGTGCAGTTGGAGATGTGGCAGGAGGAGGAGTAGGACCTGGAGGAGGACTGGAAGGACCTGGAGGAGAGGGAGGACGAGGAGGAGGACCTGCAGGAGGAGGAGTAGGACCTGGAGGAGGAGGAGGACTGGGAGGATCTGGAGGAGGAGGAGGAGGACCATCGCAAAGGTGTGTTTGAGGTGTAATTTGGCCCGTCATACCTTTCTCCAGAGCCTCCGATATGAGGGCCTGACACATTACTTTTTGGCCCTTCTCCATCCTCTGCATTTTATATGCAATGAAGGCAGCAATGTTCTCCTGCATGGTGTGGGGTGCTCCCAGGACCTCTGTAGCCCTCCAAAAGAATCTGATAGCAGCCTCCTCTAGGGTACTCCTCCTACTGCCACTTTCTGTTTTCAGGGGGGGTGGAGGGACCTTGATATCAGCCAGCCGGCTCGGCCCGGCCACCTCCTGGCTGAGACTTCCCTGTGTATGAAAAAGAGACATGGTTTTAGTTTTTGCATCATCAATCACAATCATAAATTAGTACTCCCAACTAACATCTAGTTAACATCATTGATTGGACAAGCAGAAATATTTAGAGGAATGCTATACCCGGCTCAATCTGGGCTCCTCCACATATCGCCTGGAAGGCCCAGGTTGGGCATCAGAAGCCTCAGCCGGACGGGAAGGAAGCGTGGAAGGAAGACTTGAGAGGGATGGCCTGGGTTCAGTCTGGCCTGCCAGAAAGTGCAGCCTGTCATAGTACAACATCCTGGGGACATAGATGTCATCTGCTGCTCCGGATCTCTGCGAATCCAGGACTTTCTTGCGCTCCCTCAGATATGTGCTCCTCAGGCCACCAATGAATTGATTTAAATAGTTGATGTCTGCCGTGGGGATCACCTGCTTCACAATTTCACACAATTGCTCCAGTGCTGCCTTCCTCTTTGCTTGGTTCTTGAAATGGGGGTGGGTAATCTCCCACAGACAGGGCAGCTCCCTTAGCATCTCGAGGAATAATGACATGAAGTCAGTATCTTTTAATAAGATATCCATGTTCACTGCAAGACACAACACAAGACAAAGCCTAATGTCAGACAAAACTCTCCTAATCTTGTTACAATATAGGCCTCAATCTAGAAGCAGTATAGGCACAAGTTTGTCTCTTACCTTCGTTTTTACGATCGGCGCGTGCAATGCTCCTTCCTCCGCTCACAGATCGTACGTAATACGCACGCGTGTTACGCTTTATACACACTGCGCATGCATGTAACTCCGCCCGCCCCTGACGTTCTTTCTAGTCTATTCCCCGCCCCTTTTCGTTCGGCGCAGTGGGTGAAGAGCATGATGGCAGAGTTACAGCAGGTGCATGCTAATTCTAGCAACGAGGAGGAGGAGGAGGAAAGCCCGGATCCAGGCACGTCCCGATCCAGAAGGAGACGTTTTAAGGCCACAAATATGTCGTTTGGGGAGATATTGGAGATGGTAGACATCATGAGGAAGTCCGAGTATGACGGAAAATATGGGCCTTACCCCCACCCCAACATCCGAAAGGCCAAAATCATTGGTAAAGTGGTCCGGAGTCTGGAGAGGAATTTCGGGGTACGAAGATCTAAAGATCATCTCAGGAAGCGGTGGTCGGACCTGAAGTTGAGAGAGCCAGAGCAGTACCGAAAGATCCGGAGAGTGCTGCAAAAAAGTAAGTAGTTGTGCTGTGTTCCTATTCTTTCTGTCTTTATTACGTTCGTTCTGCTCCATATGCTTTTATTAATTGTAACGTTTAAAAGGGCAACTTTAATGTTCATGGGCCCATTATTCGTTCGTATCAAAGATTTTTATTTCGGCCTCTAGAACACCATTGTTTAGGCCATATGCATTTTCACACATTTTTTGGGGCCTACTTGGATGCCAAATATTTGTTTGTGTAGATGGGTTTGTTACTAGAATCAAATGACAACTAGATTCTGTGTAAGGAGAGGACACAGAGCAGCTTTTTTCACATCTGGACACTGGAGCACTAGTGTGGGACCCCAGAACACCATTTTTATTAGGGGGGCACACAGGTGCTCCAGTGTATACTATAGGGGGGTCTCCATCTGTGAAGCTTGTACCAAACAGGTAAAGTATTGCAGCTTGACAAAGGGCAATAAAAAAAATATACATCTTGGAACTCGGCTAAAACTGACAATTGTACCCCACTTCCAAGCAATGTTTCCTATTTCTAGTTCTGCCATCAAATATCTGTGTGCTAATTATACCATTTTTGTTTTACATAGGGGAGAAAAGACTCGGAGGACACCCCTCATCTGAGGAGACCACAGACCCCCCACCTATGGAAGAAGGTGAAATACCCCCAAACGAAGAAGAAGAGCAGGAGGAAGAAGACGACGTGGTGGAGATTGGCACCACAACAGGTGAGTGTCTGCGACCACAGACTCAGGTAAACGAGATGGATGGTGGCAGATTTTTGAGACCTTTTTTTTGTTCTTTATCTCTTTTTAGGTGATTGTGATGTGAGGGATCCTGAACGCTTTACTTCAGAAAGTGCCCAGATCCTGATCGGGGAGATCATGGGGTGTAATCTCCAATTGCAAAACATCCAGAAACAAATCAGTGATGTTATTAAAAAAAATAACAACATCATTGATGTTTTGGGGCGAATTTAAACCCCACAAAATCACCTGTTTTATTGTGGTCCAATCTTCCAAAAATTTTTAAAATGTTTAGAAAAGCCAAATTTGGAGGATGCACACAGTGTGCCAACATGTGCTATCTGCCATCACGGGAGATCAATGGACGCGTTTTGGGGGTGCAACACCTTCCTCAATTATAAAGTAGCGTTGAGGAAGGGCTTGCTCCCCCAAAACACGTCCCTTGATCCCCTGTGATGGCAGATAGCACATGTTGACATTCGTAAATTGGTGTGCATCTTCCAAATTTGGCTTTTCCAGGGGTGATTTCCCCCCATCTGAACGCTATATCAAACCCAGTTCCTAAATACTGATGTCGGATATAGCCTTCAGGTTTTACCTAATGTGAACTTTGTAAGTTCAAGTTTTTTGACTTTCTTGTTGGTTTTACACAGGCCTGTTTTATCTGAAATGGTTATTTCGAGTTTTGATAATGCTACTGCAAAAATTGTTATACAACAAACATGTTGGTTTGTTTTAAAAACCTTTCGTAAATGCACATGTGATTGTGCAGGTATAAAAAAGTGCCTTACTCAAGAATGTGTGGATTATTGTCTCAACACTACAACACTTTTGGGGTGATGTAATTGCTGTTTTATGCAAAAATGGGGGGTTATTTCCTAAGGGAAAATACACTTTGCACTACAAGTGCAGGTTCAGTGCAGTTGCAAGTGCACTTGTAGTGAAATGTGTTTTTGCATTTAGGAAGTACCAGCCAACAGTGTTTTTTATAAAGTTACCCAATCATGCCATTTTCTGCACTCCACACATTTCTGTCAGGGTCAGCTAAAACAAAACACAAGCAGTAAATGGCCACAAAGAATTTCTTTTGGTTGTTTTTTATTTGAAAAAGGTGTCACAGATTGTCTGGCATATTGATAGCCCCCCTACCCGCAAAGAACTCCAGGTATCGTAACCGGACATCACGGGCATTCAGGGAGGGCAAGCCAGGACGGCCGCTTTCAAGCGCCGTCAGTGTTGATGGATTTGGGATTCCGGCCTCAGGCCCAACTGAGCCAGCATAGTTGGCTGAATGTTTTCGTAGAAAATGATGGAGAACACAGCAGGCAAGTATTATATGTTTCAGTTTATACTCCGCCATATGGATGGGTGTCAGAAATAATCGGAACCGGCTGGCCAGGATTCCAAATGTGTTCTCCACCACTCTTCGGGCTCTGGCCAGCCGGTAATTAAAAACCCTCTGTTCCGGGGTGAGGGTCCTCATCTCATCGGGAATGGCCGCATCAGGTGGTCCCCCAGCGCAAACGCTTCATCAGCAACGAACACAAATGGGAGACCTTCAACATTGTCCTCTGGAGGTGGCAAGTCCAAGCTGCCATTCTGGAGACGCCTGTAGAACTCCGTCTGGGCGATCACTCCACCATCGGACATCCGGCCATTCTTCCCCACGTCCACATACAAGAAGTCGTAATTAGCCGACACCACCGCCAACATCACTATACTATTAAACCCCTTGTAATTATAATAGTACGACCCCAGAGTTGGGTGGTGGGACGATGTGGACGTGTTTCCCATCAATTGCCCCTCCGCAGTTAGGAAAGTCCCACCGCTGGGCAAAGTGGGAGGCCACAGTCTGCCATTCCTGTGGCGTGGAAGGAAACTGTTGAGGAAAAAACAATAAACATTACTATTTTTTCACAGAAACATGGCAAGCAGATTAGACACAAACATTATGGGGCAACCTCCAGATAGCATTTATTAAGGGGAATTTAACAACAAAGTATAAGGTACACCTATCATATTCCCCCCCCCTCTCATGGGCCATTTCTAACATTATAGGGGGGGGAACTCTTGGACAGGTAACCCTCTTCACTTCATTTAGAGATGAATGCCTAAATAATGGGTATTACTTGGAACAGCCCCTCCTTAGTTACACTATTGGCAGCCCACTGGACAGGTAAGAAGTGTCATAATACAAAGATATAAATACACACTGTACACATTTGAGCACATTTGGACATTCTGCTATTACCTATCAAGATCATAATAGTATACAAGAACTTTAAACAGTACCATTGGAAAGTATACAGGCAGGCCCTTGCACTACATGCTTTGGGCAATTCATCCATAAATCTGAGCACTAAAGAGATGGGTATAGTGTGTATGGGTTTGGCAAAGTCAGCAGATAGATGATTGAGGATAGATAGAGAATTGGGATCAGCTGACTTAGCAGTTGGGGGAGGGAGGGTTACAAAAAATTTGGGGACACCACAAAAAAAAAGCCTCTGGCCCTCTGCCTGAATTTAAATCCAAAATAACATTTCCAAACATTTTAGGGGGTGTTTGGGGTAAAGCACTACTATGGAGCTGAAAAAATACATTGTTAAGTGACTACATGAGGTGAATATAGGGCCAGGAGACACCATGCTGGGGAGGTTATTGAAGGGCAAATATGTATGAAGGACCTAAAATAATAATTATATAAAAATCCAGCATGCATGAGGACAAAGGGGACATTCACAGCATATTACAATCATGGTAATTAGGGAATGAGGAAAGAAATACAATATATTAGCAAACATTCAATACCATAAAATGTGATATAAAAGGATAAAAATCTTACCTTCATATACTCCTTCTGCAGGACCTGGATGATGGCAGAACAGGTCTCTGGGATAATGATCCCCAGAGCCTGGGGGGAGATGCCTGTCGAGAACTTGAGGTCCTGCAGGCTTCTCCCTGTGGCCAAATACCGCAAGGTAGCGACCAACCTCTGCTCCGGAGTGATGGCTTGCCTCATGCAGGTATCCTGCCTGCTGATATAGGGGGTCAGCGAAGCCAACAGACGGTGAAACACGGGGTCCGTCATCCTGAGAAAGTTCCTGAAATCATCAGGATTATTCTCACGGATCTCACGGAGCAAAGGCATATGACAGAACTGGTCACGCTGAAGCAACCAATTCTTGGTCCATGAACTCCTCCCCACCCTGTTCATGGACTGGACTTGTGTCAAGGTCAGGACCCCAACACCAAGCCCCCGCACAGCACGAACTCTACGAGGAGTACGCATACGAAACATGGCTAGAAAACGGTCGGCTGCTCAGAACGAAGTAACAGAACGCACTGAAGAACAGCAAGGCCTGTGAAGAGCGACCTGAAAAACAGCAACGAGCGGACAAGATCGCACAGAAAACTCCAATACGAACTGACTGCACGCACTGAAGAGCAGATACAAACCCACAAGCACAAACTGAACGGCAGAAAATGATCTGAAAGCCACGAGTCTGAAAAAGCGCGAATCGTCTCTCACCAAACTTTTACTAACACGAGATTAGCAAAAGGAGCCCAAAGGGTGCCGCGCTTGGTTCTGAACTGGCCTTTTCTAGTCTCGTTGTATGTGGTGTACGTGACCGCGTGGTTGTCGATCGGAAATTCCGACAACTTTGTGCGACCGTGTGTAGGCAAAACAAGTTTGAGCCAACATCCGTTGGAAAAAATCCGAGGATTTTGTTGTCGGAATGTCCGAACAAAGTCCGACCGTGTGTACGGGGCATAAGAGCAATAATTCTAGCCCTAGAACTCCTCTAACTCAAAACATGCAACCTGTAGAATTTTTTAAACGTTGCCTATGGAGATTTTTAAGGGTAAAAGTTTGTCGCCATTCCACGAGCGGGCGCAATTTTGAAGCGCGACATGTTGGGTATCAATTTACTCGGCCTAACATTATCTTTCACAATATAAAAAAAAAAATGGGCTAACTTTACTGTTTTCTTTTTTAATTCAAAAAAGTGTATTTTTTCCAAAAAAAGTGCGCTTGTAAGACTGCTGAGCAAATATGGTGCGACAGAAAGTATTGCAACAACCACCAATTTATTCTCTAGGGTGTTAGAAAAAAAAAATGTATAATTTTTGTGGGTTCTAAGCAATTTTCTAGCAAGAAAACCCCGTTTTTAACTTGTAAACAACACATCTGAAAAAAGAGGCTAAGTCCTTAAGTGGAGGGGCCTTTTAAAAAAATGTTATTTTATTTTTTTAGTAACTGCTGGGTGGGGGGGGGGCGGTACCCGTGCGCCCCCTATGGACAGGCCGCCACTGCTGTCATGCCCTATTCCTATTACAATGCTATGATGTTTACATTCCTTGTAATAGGAATAAAAGTGATAATTTTTTTAAAGGGTAAGTGTAAAAATAACAAAAAAGGAACATAAAACAATAAAAAAAAAATTAAAGTCCCCTGTCCCCACACGCAGAAGCGAAGGGACACGTACGTCACGCCCACATATGTAAACAGCGTTCAATCCACACATGTGAGGTACTGCTATGAATGTTTGACCGAGAGCAACAACTCTATCCCAAGACCCCCTCTGTAACTCTAAACAGGTAACCTGTAAAAAATATTTTAAAGTGTTGCTATTGGAAGGCAACATGGTTTAATATCATATTTCTGGAGTTTTCTGGTTGATATAGCCGTTTGGCCTAAGTTGGAATTTGCAAGTTGACCCAGCAGGGTGTTAACAAGGAGTCATGAATGGGAATTCATATCCTAGCAGGATGTGCTCACAGCCCTCCTGATGTGAGATATAGGGGTACAGAAGCACCAGATAAGATCTCCTAGGGAGGTGCGAATTAAAATGTCCTGAGTAACAGAAGATCAAAAGTCCAGCTGTCACTGAGGATGACCCGGGTCAAATAGCGGTGATACATTGACAATTGCTGCCTCTAGTGGACATTACACCAGGACAGGAAGAGAAGAATTTACTTCCTAGTGATTAGCAATGATGACCTCTTAAAGATTCCTATTGGATACAGATGGCTAGATAGGCGGACAATGGGTGTTTGTGTGGGTGGTGCTGCGTGGGCTTTAAAAGTACTGACCGGCTGGAGTTACTTCCTCTTTTTCCATTGAGCACAGCCGAGACAGCATCTTGAGGAGGACCTTACGTAAGGTAACCTCTATGTTCTTTAGTTTTTAATGCTCTGTAATATTTTCCTTTAGTGTTTTTATGTTAGCATTCCTACTTTCTTGGGAAATAAATGAGACCCTTTCTTTGTTAAAGCAGTGTGTTTAATTTATAGATAACCTTGTTATTGTACCATCACCATTAACATTATCAGAACTTTGATAGACTAGCTAATTATAGGAATATACAAGTTAATACATATTTATAATAAATAAGGGAATCCATAACCACCCAAATATTTATTTCAGTTGCTTATGGAGTGTGCGCAATTTTAAAGTGCGGCATGTTGGGTATTTATTTACTCGGCGTAACATCTTTCACATTTTACAAAATAATTGTGCCAACTTTAGTGTTTTGTTTTTAATTCATGAAAGTTATTACAAAATAAACTAAAAAAAACACACGTTTGAAAAATTGCTGCACAAATACCATGTGACATAAAAAGTCGCAATGACTGCCATTTTATTCCCTAGGGTCTATGCTAAAAAAAACAAAAACAAAAAAAAAAAACATAGAAAAATTACTCAGAACCCCCCAAACATATCAAAAAATGATGATGTTTACATGTAGGATCAGAGTGCCAGACCTGGCCCAGATGGCAAGTGGTTAAAGGAGGACCTTCACACTGTAAAACAACTTCTATCTCTTCAAACTTCTTTCACATTATCATTATGGGATATTGTTTGTAGAATTTTGAGGAAAATAATGAATTTGAATCCATTGTGGAATAAGGCTGTAACATAACAAAATGGAAAAAGTAAAGCGCTGTGAATACTTTCTGGATGCACTGTAGTCTGTGCTCTGCTGTACAGGGAAGTGCATGATGCCAATATCTCAAAGTCAAATTCAGGGACTTGCATAAATTGCAAGATAATAAATGCCAGGATTACTTGGAACACCAAGAGTAAGTTTAAACACATTTACAAAAAAGTATGTAAAGCAAAGTTATTAAAAAAGCAATAACATTTATTTTAAGCGAACATATTTTACACTTTACACATGCTAAAAAAAAGCATAGATGACAAAGTAAACATTTTATTTACACAACACTTTATAAAATGGTGCAAATGATCTGTCTTCTTCACCTTTTGTGCACATGCTCTTCACTTTTATTCTGATCGGTTCGTGCAGTTTTTTTTAAAAAGGTCAGTGGGATGCAAGCCAGTAACATGAAACAGCACTTGTGAATTAGATGGAGGTTGAGGTGGATTGATTAGTGAAGTCTTTAAATCTCATGCAGTTGCCAGTAGAGCCATTAACTTGACGGCACCATAAGGTTTAACATGGGTAACTGGTTAACAGGAACATCTTTGACAAATGTATTGCCAAAAAGGTTTTGTAAACATTAAATATAAATGACAAGTTTTTACAACACGATTCATGGACCGCAACAGAGTCTTCATGGTTAAGTTTAGTCTCAGAAAACAATTGGCTTGTGACCACTGGTGGAAGTCAAGGTACCTCAATTAGAAGATTGTTGAATATGGAAACAGCTGAACATATTAGATGCAGAGTAACTAGACAACAGCAAGGCAATAACTTATGTTCAACAGAGCCAAAGAACTAAAATCCTGAGTCTGGTCTGGCTGCTAATGTAGCTGGACAGAATATCATGTACAGAAAATATCTAGTACATACCTGTAAAATGTAGGTTGAAAGTTTAGAATGAACCGTATTCAGACACAAATCAAAACAGTAAAATGATGCACTTAAAATTTTTAGGTTAAAGCGGAGTTCCACTTGTTTTTTCGTTTATTAAAAGTCAGCAGCTACAAAAAGTGTAGCTGCTGAATTTTAATAAACAGACACTTACCTGTCCCACGAATCAGCGATGCGGCTGCATGGATCCTCCCTCCTCTCCCCCACCTCTCTGCAGTCATAGCAACTGTGGGCACCTGGCCGTGACAGCTTGCAGCTTTACGGCCGGACACGCACTGCGCATGCGCAAATCGCGCTGCAATCTGCTAGAGGCCAGGCAAACTTCTGGGACTTGTGACGTGTCCCAGAGGATTTCAGAGAGGGAGGAGCTGCCTAGGGGAAGAGGAGGAGTCCCCTAGGCGGGCCAAGAGACGGAAGCAGAAAGTGAGACAGGAAATCCCTCTTAAAACAAGGTACTCACCCCACCAAAAAAATTATATGCCAAATGTGGGGGGCGAGAAGCGCTTAAAGCGGAAACTCCACTTTTAGGTGGAACTTCACTTTAAGTTTTATACTAAACTGTTCAAGCAGACCTATAGGGCCTAGTCACACTTATGTGTTTTAATGCATGCCTTTTAATGCACAAGGACCACTGTTAGCCATTGTTTTATATGGTGCTGGCTTACATCTGTGCCATCTGTTATCCATATTTTGATGCTTTGATGTGCTTTAAAAGGCCTATTGATGACAACAAACGCATGAAAACGCATGACTGTTGAGAACTTCTCAAAATGCATGAAAATGCTCACAAAATATGTGAATATGGCCCTAGATCTTTACATGAAATTGGTTCTCAAATTATTTAGACTTAATTTCTAAAGGTTTTTCACCTTCATGCATTCCACCCAAAAAAGGTCAAAAAACCTTCTGTATACATTCCCCCCCTCAGCCCCCCTAATACTTACCTGAGCTTAATCTTGATCCAGCAATGTGCACGAAAGCAGCTGCTCTCCTGACTCTCTCCCTCTTCACTGGCTCAGTTCACACTGGAACCCACTGTGGATCGCACAGGAGTGCTGTGCGTCCCTGTTCCCCGTTTCAAAGATGAATCAGGGCCGATTCTATGCCTGAATTCGGACCTGAAACGGAGCCAAAGACGCTCCGCAGTCGCAACGGAGCTATGTGAACCGGCTCTATAGGGAGCCAGTCACATTCTCCTGCTATGCGAATCATATGCGGGGAAACCTGCATCTAATTCCCATAGGTGTGAACCTGGCCTCAGAGACAGCAGTGGCAGCCATTGGCTTCCGCTGCTGTCAATCAAAGCCAGTGAGGAGGGGGCGTAGCCCCGTTCTGTTTGTCATACGAACACACAGAGTGGGGCTCAGGAGCAAGCATGCAAAAGTGCCCATAGTGGCTTGCTATGGGGGCACTCAGCAGGGGGGAGAAGCCAGGAGCGCCGATGGGGTACCCAAGAAGAGGAGGATTAGGGGCTGCTCTGCAGGTAAGTATAACATTATTTTATTTTTTTACATTTTTACCTTTAGTAGGTCATCAAAATTTCAAATAATTTAAAGTAATCATATTCCTTAGATATTATGCACGCAAGTCTGTGATAACAAACTGGAAGGAATTATTTCTAAATAATAGTTAATTGGTGGTGGTGTGTGTGTGTGTGTGTGTGTGTGTGTGTGGTTGACTGTCTCAGAGGTTCAGAACTGATGAGTTTGTCTCAGATGTTGAGACAAGCTCACTTTTACTTTTGTTTCCTGCAGTAATCCTTGGGTATTGCTGCAACATTTAAAGAATATGTCACTGCTGAGAGAACCATTTCCTTCATCTGAATAACAGCTATGATAGTATATTTGGTGTATACAAAAGATCCCCAACTACCACAGCATATGATTAGCAGTGGTTAATGAATGATAAAAGTTGTCACATGGCAGTCTTTATGCTGTACTGACAAAAAATTCTTAAATGCTAAATCCTACCAATTATTCTCATTACACCAGGCTTTGTACAATTCTACCATTATTAGGGACTTTTTCAGAAAACTCAAATGTTAACATAAAGATATCGTATGATAGCAGGCTATTAAGGATGAATGAATAACAGGTAATAAAGGCTGAAATATTTCTTTCCTGGAAAAAATGTTTCGTGCTGAATATACTGCTGGCATGTGAAGTGAGCCATTTGCACGTGAACCATGCTGAAATGGAGGACCAGGGTACAGACTTGTTGATCCTCCCATTCAACATGGATGATGTGACAAAAACCTAGGCCTTTAGACATGAGGCCAGCAATAAAAGGAGCCTGGAGCAGGCATTTCAGTCCTGAAATTCTCAATTTATCCATCATGGTAAGATTGTTAACATAGCTTAATGTTAACATTTAATTATCCACTTTAAATGGTTTAGGAGTTTCAAATCACTCATTGTGAGGCCGATTTATGAAAATGGGAAATGGGAAAGAGGGGCAAACACCCAAAGCAATCAGATATTCTGTAATTTTAAAGTGGTAATAAACAAAAAGAAAACTTTATATTGCAGCTTACCGTTTCTTAGATGTGATGGCTGCATTTTCTTTTTTAGGCTTTTTTTCTTCTATTTTCACCTGGTGAATGCAGCCACCACATCGAATGACTGGTGACCCGTAACATACTACGTTTTGCTTTTGAGTTTAATACGGCTTTAATGAAATCTGGCTGGTTGCTATGGGTCTTTGGTTGAACATTTTTTTGGAAATTAGTATAGTAATGGCACTTGCTTTTGAAAAAAAAATGGGATAGAACGGGTGCTGGAGAAATCAGATCCATCCAGTGCACCTTTAACAGGGGTGTATGGTCAAAAAGTGTGACAAAGTTTTGCTTGAGCCATTCGTAAGGGCATATGAGCAGCAAATAGCTGATTCATGTATCAGTATGTGAGAGAGGGACATAACTGCTTCTGAAAATTTGCTTACACGGATATACACAGATATACACCATAGGGAACAATGATGGTGCCAATGACAGGCTGCAATAAAAGAGAACAAGATTTTGCAGGTATAAAAGCAATATATCACTTTTTCCTATTTTGACTGGCCATCCTCTGAAATGCAGCAGTAAACGTTTTACACTAAGCCGATGCATTATAAAATTTTGGAGTGATGAGTGTTTGACACTGCCACCTCTGAGAAATACCTATTATTGCTTTGTGAAATAGTGGAAAGTGAACAGAACTAGTCCCCCTTTCTACAGAAATGTCACTGTGGCAACTAGCACTAGTAAACTCCTCTCTGGTTGGTTTTGTTTTGAGAGTGGTGATAAGATGGCCAACCCCCCATTTTATTTTTTTCACGACTGAATTAGCGATAACTACACTGCCAAAGTCCATTATTATTACTTTCCAATTCTCCCATTGCTTTCAATAATCTTTACATCTAACAGTAAATGAGTATATTTAGACTGTAGAGACCTACTTATATTTTGAGTATTTGCAGAACTCAAATATATTTCAGGAAGCTGAGTATTGGTTGGATTGTTCAGATCTGCTGGCTGGAACACGTGTTGAATTGTGTAGACCTACTTTAGGTAGTTGAGTGCACATACCTAGTATGCTTTTGAATGCTTGTTAGTCCATGGAAATCTGGAGATCTAGAAATATTAACTGTGTCTAAGCAGTACCCTGAAAAACCAACCTTTAGTTTTAAGCTCCTCCTGAAATACAGCAGAGCACTAATTATACCTAAGAGCTGTATATCTGCAGTGTGAGATCATTTAAGGCACTGTGCCTGCGACTGCTAGCATCATTAGATTTTTTGACGTCAGTACTGTGCTGTTCGTTTTTCCCCTCCTCCAGAACAGGATGTTGTAATGCAAGGATCACCCTTCTTCATTCATGATGTGGATCAAAGATTTCTGAACCTCCTGCTGATTCCTAACCAGTCATCAGATCACCAGCCATCTGGGTGGAGAAATCTTACAAGAGGATGCAAAGCCCAGCCTCTACCTCTACACAGGGCAGAATAGGGTAGAGTAAGTCAGTAATGGGAAAAAGATCAGCTGCAAGGAACCTATACCGGTGAAGATTTTTTTTTTTTTTTGTCCTCTACTTGCCCCTTTTCAGACTCAGCTTCCACAGTTCAGGTCCTCTAGGAATTAGTGATTATGAAAAATATCACTCATAGGGATTTCTAGGTGTGATATTGGAATGCTGCACACTTCATAGAGATACTATTCTTCTGTCAATCAGTAAGTCATTATTCAAAGTTAGCACCTTAGAACTTCCTGTACATAAAAAAAATATATATTTCCAGGTTGAATGACAAATTACATAAGTGGCCCATGAATGTTAATACTGACTTTGATCAGTCTACTGTGAACTTTTTGTTCTTCACATCTGTTTTCTCTACACAAACTATACAATTTTGCTACATCTGTTAAAGGCAACACAAGACCATTATCAAGGGTAGCAGTCTGTGCAGGTTTTAGAGGCACAAGGAAGTTGGATGAGACACTAGTGCAAGTGGCTATATAATGTACTGCAGCATTTTACAATGTTTGGGGTAAGCTGAGAGGTGTTTTTTTTCACACTGCTGTGAACTTGGCCAGCTGTAAACGTAGAATATGGGTATGTTAGCACAGTCATGTGCTAGGAATCTCTTGTAGGGACTTTTGATTCTTAGCCAAGCTGCAGACCACCTCATAACAACCTGGCATTAAATACCTTAGCATATGACAAAACATGATGCTTTCCAGACATTCCTAATATAAAACCATGTTCTTGGATCATTTAGCCCTTCTTCAGGTCCAGGCATATACGAATTTTCAGAACTTTTCTACTCTCAGTGCCACCGCAATCACATTCCATAACATACTGCTTAAGGAACCATTCAAAGTAACCACTACCTTTTGTCCACTTGCTAAAACCTGCAGAATTTCAGAGCACTCAGGTCCTATGGAATTCAGATTGAACCTACACCAAATCAGTATTTTTTTCTTACAAAATGGCACTAGAATTTTCCAAGACTCCAAAAGCCTGCAATCTTTCTGGGATATAAATAAAAGGAAAAAACTTGATTTTTAGGGAGACAGAGTAAAAGACTTTGCTTCATGGCTCACTAATATAGTATCTGGTCATGAGAGTTCATTTTTTTTTCCCCACTAAGGAAGTCCCTGGCAGTGTCCATGAACTGAGGCTTTCACATAACGGATGTTAGGCTGGATGGGCTACCAGATGTGTGATTCACAGTGTGTCATCTTGATAACGCCAACACCTCCTCCCAACCGTCGGTAGTTCATGCCGCCATATAACCTGCATACAAGAGGAGAGATTAGGACTAGTTTCTAGTAACAATATATTGCATATTTTAGTTAAGTCAATGTATGTGTTCAGACCACTAAATGGACACAAATCAATGCAATGGTGTACATAATATTTGTTACATTCTCTTGTGCCAACATAAACAGATTCCATCTATGATATCTCAAGACAATGATTATTAGTGCCATACTCATTTGTTGTACAAACAGGCAGAAAATCAGCTGAAATTGGTCAGTTCAGCAGGAATCAGCCAATCTTTGGCCCGTCTGTACAGCTGTCTGTTCTATAGAAGCCGGACTTACAAATAACTTCTATTGAACAGGCATGCTGGAAAGCCAGCAATCGATCAGCAGTGGAAGGGAATGGTTGTAATAAAATAGCACAGTGGAGGAGATTGCTGCATTAACCTCGCTTGTATTAGTACAGTGATCTGTTTTTTTTTTTTTTTTTTTTTTTTATGTTCAGCCTGCTGGGTTGAGTGAAGAAAGAAAAAAAAAAAAAAAAACTGTGTACCCAGCTTTAGCCCTGTTCTTGTGCAGCTCTGGTTAGGCTAAGCTGGCCTCATTGTAATCGTGGTGGACAATGGAAAATATGGCTTTTCCCAGTGGAAAGCTACAAATAGGCAGTCAAGCTGATGCCATGAAGTGAGAATGTGGTTCTATGCTACCCCTAGAGGATACTGCCTGGGAAGAAAAGCCTCACCCTACAGTAAGCAAAATGCTGCCAACTACACAGATGCCTTATTAATAACAGAAAATAATAAATAAAACTCTGCTCTCTATAAGCATCATTTGGATTGACTGGAAGGCTTTTAATTTAAGCAGAAAAAAATACACTCTTGCTCCACACAAGGCTAGCTTAATACCCACTAATTTGCTACAACAGAAACTAACTACCTACATCCCCAACCCCCATTATCTCGGTTAACAGTATATTGGTGATAAAAATTGCCCTGCTTTAGCTGGTATTCACACCTAAACAAAGCATATGCCTGGTGATTTTGAAGCTTTTTTCAGGTGTATTACTTGCATTTTTGCACAAGTATCAAGCTTCAGGAGTCTATTTCCTGGGCTAGGCAAAGGAGAGGAAAGCAGTTCTTAAACAGTAGAGGAATTCTTCAGGTATAAAATTATGCACAGAAACGTGTGTATGTACAGGCATTCTTGTTGAAGTCTGAGATAAAAAAAAAATGCCTGAAAAAAAAAAAAAAAAAATCTCCTATACTTTTTTTTCAAGCATAGGGCAACTGAGTTTAGAAGTGTAAACAGGCACAAGTGTAAAGAATGGCATTCTCCGTAGTCAGGTGAAGGTCAACGAGCACAAAAACACAAGTGTGAATGGGGGCTTACCTGAAAGAGAAATATAAAACAGGCTGTTCGCTTACTTTTTCATTATCTTATTAGGCAGTATAATTTATTTTCATAGATCAATATGTGTTGGCCGCTCAAATTATATTTGAGGAGTGGCTATACAAATCTCAATTAATGTGAGCTCATTTTTTTCAGGATGAAGGGAGTAGACTATACAGTACTAGCTAGAATTTCATGTCATCATGCATAGTGCGCCCTCTGCTGAACCTTCTAAGAAGGGTTTTAGCCTGGTGGCATTTCAGTTAACCTTTGCTTTGCAGTGTGTAGTTAATTACACCCATCAACTAGACTAAAGATATGGTTTTGATCGAGAATAATAAGTGAATTTAAATAACATTTCACCTATTTTATATTGCTGGTCATTACCTACTGTTCAAAATAACATTTATATTACCATAAAAAAGCTCATGCTACGCTTACTATTGTAGACAAAAAAATAAAAAGCCAAGCCACACTATTCATATTGTTATCACTATAGACCCTGTGCTTAAAACCTAAAAGAGGAGTACAGTTGTACTTAATGTTTATATACCCCTGGCAGAAATTATAAGATATTTTTAAAGCGATCCAAATTAAATCTCACTCCAGGGTAATTTTTGTTTGTTCTGTTTGGTGTATTGTAAGTGAGCTGTCTAGTGGCATTGGTGCAAAGCAGTTTACAAATTCTGTCATGAGTATGTAAAATGCCTCATCTGATGACAACCACTCCACTATACATATACATATATATACACACACACACACACACTTTAAGCATTTCAGGGATAATTATTTTGCTTTGAAAGTAAATCCTCCTAAATGACCTTCCCTCAGCAAAAAGCTAAATGTAACTTCAGATCTCAACTCATTCCTCTTTACACTTCCACCCCATCCTCAAGTAGCACTTACAGAAATGGTGACCTGTACATCACATGCATACGTAGGCACCCAGTCACAGAGATGGAGATGTGTAGTCTGTTCATCTCTATGGACAGGTACCTGTTCAGCTTCAAACAAGTCAATCTGGTAGCATGTTCTAAAAAAGATTGCATTTCCAAACTAATAGTAATGGAGTGTTCAACACTGCAAAGTCAGTATGACAGAAAGATTACTATTAGTTAACCAAGTAGAACGCCAAGTAACTTAAGGTGGAGTTCACACTGGCATTAAAAGCAGGCGTTAAAAAAACCCCTCAAACGGCTATGCACAAGATACAATAGACAGCACATAGTACCGTTCACACTATCAAAACAGGAAGTGTTAGCGTAGCTTCAAACTTAAAGCCTCATGTTGAGTCAGGAGACATTTGAAGCCTTTCAACGCCTCTCATTCAAGTCTATGGTAACGCTTCGCAGATGCTCTGGTAGGTAGTTGAGGAGCAGTTGTGGGGTGTAAAGATTATCTTATTACTGGTAAAGGAATAGGCGTTTGTGAAACAGTTTTAACGCGCCTAACGCTCGTGAAAAGCTTCAGAACTGCCCATAGAGCGTTTGGGGAGCATTTTTAACTCCTCATTAACGATTGTAAAATGCCTGTCTAATGCCCATACTAAAGCTCATTTACGCAAGTCTAACGCCCATACTAGCACTATAGGGGCGTTTGTTAAGTGTTAGAAATGTATTCGTGTGAACAAGCCCTAAGGATCAATAGTATGTTAACTTTTTTTTTTTACTTGAAAGCATTTATACAGAGTTAGTAACTTAGTTAGGTTAACGAAGTTAGTTAGGCACAACAGAGACAATCTGTATATAGTAGAGATAAACATTCTCACCTCCAAGTGTTAGCATCTGGGTCAAACACTTCTATAGTTTTCAAGTACGTTGTTCCATCAAATCCACCTACAGCCATCAACTGCCCATTGACCACAGCTAGACCGACCTATGACATTGATAAAAGTGAAATAAGCATGAGCAGTACTACATACCATATGAAATTATTCTTTAATAAGCACAATGCTACAATTGTTCTCTAAGGCATTGCTAGCTTGCAACTATGTTAATCATTTTTAACTTTATAAATTTATAGAACTGGTGGCCATAACATGGACTGAACATGCTACCTCAAAATAAATACAAATTAACCTGCCTTAAAAAGAGTATTGTTGCTTAAATAATTAGATGGACCCCCAGAAGGTCTGTGTACTCCACACTAAGGAACATGCTTTTGTTTTTATCATCTGTAAGCAATATGGTTCTCTATGTACATTTATTAAACTGGGATAAACTGTGGCAGTGACCATCATAGCTTATCTTCACTGTGCTGCAGTTTAATAGGCTGTGATGAGTAGTGAAGATGTTCGCCACTTCTCATTGCAGCTCAGTGAGAACCTGCCAGTGAGTTTAAGGCAAGGATAGTTTGCCAACTCTTGTAGAAGCCTTTCAACCTGGCAGCAGCGTTTTGGCAGAAAAAATACCTGAAACTTCTAAAAGTTTGTACACGTTTAGTCTTGCTTACAGATGTCAAGCGCTTGAGTGTGCATTAATTTCATTGGCTAGAATAATAATGTATCCCAGCTATTGAAATGATTAAATGACAAAGCACTAAACGTGCCTAGCATTAACACGCATTTAGTCGTGTGCACAAGCAGCAATTGTTTTTTCTGCCAAAACTCTGCTGCTCCTGGATGCTCTGGCAGTGGGATTTTTATTTGTTTGCCTCTAAAAGCCCCTGTCACTAAACACTGCAGGGGAGTTTAGAGGCAGGAAAAAAAAAAAAACACGCCAGACGACCCTAGAAGCAGCTGCAAAAATGTCTAGTGTGCGTGAGGCCTTATACAAACAGCCAGTTTATTAAGGTGCAATATAAACTCCTTACTGGCCGTTTTCTCGCTTCCTGCTTCTCCACTACAAAAGGTGTCTATAGCAGAAAGAGAAGCTGGAAATGGCTGTGATGACATCTTTTTGACTGAGCAGTTTATAATGAATGTCCAGTGGTAATAAATGAAACAGCCAGAAGAATAAAGTAGTATGGATGCAGCTACTACACAAGGTCATCATAACAGAAAAAAAAAAATAGAATTTTGACTTGCATATAAATTCCATCTCTTGGACTACAGTACAAGACTCTCTGTGGGACTCCAGTTTTTCAGCAAGTAATAAGGAAAAACAAAACAGAGGGGAGGGACCTGTTTCCTGTACTGTGCTCCAAGATATGGAAACTGCAGGCAAGTCAAATTTCTCATTATCTTAACTCTTACAGGACAGGACAGGACACAAGACCCGTAGTTGCTACCCATCCCCCTCTTCCCAGGTCCTCTAAACTCAAATTTTCTGCTCTGTCCCAGAATCGCACCACCTGGGGCGCCCTACCATTAGGCAGCATCTACCGGCACAAAATCTATATTATACGTAAGCCAAGCCATATCACTGAACACTTGTGTCACTTTGTGTATGCGCTACCCCCCCCCCCCCCCCCTCCATTCCTTATTTATGTTCTGTCAGTGTGGGCTGCATCTCATTTATTGAGCTGTATTGTTACATAATCTAACCCCCCATTCTTAGGGGTTGACTCACTTTTGTCTCTTTACCATGTAAACACTGTTCCTTCCCTCAATAAAGATTTTTGAACAAGGATGACAGGACACAAGACTTATAGTCATAGACCATGGGACTTCCCCAAGCACAAAAACCGAGGGGTGGGCAAAAATATAGTAAAAAGCAGTAAACATTCAGATGACTGCACGGAGCACCCTGGGGCAAAACTTGCATCAGCAGAAGCCTGGAAATCCACCTGGTGAAATTGAGAAGGTATGAACTGAAGACCAGGTGGCAGCTTGAGCGAGCCATTAGTGAAGGGGGGGAACCCTTTCCTTGAGGGCATAAGCCCTGTAAATTAGCTGCATGGGTCACCTACCTATGTGGAAGAGGCAGCTGGATGTCCCTTCTTGGAACTTTGAGAGGACAAAAAAGGGATTTAGATTTTCCCAGAGGAAATATTTCCAGCTAGGTAACTAGCACCAACACCAACTGTTTTGACCACATCCATGCATTTGTGGTTGTAAAGGGAAACTTTTAAACACATTTTTTTTTTAAACTAAAAAACATAGTATATTTACCTGCTCTGTGCAATGGTTTTGCACAAAGCAGCCCTGATCCTGCTCTTTTTAGGTTCCCCACTGGCGAGCTCCTGGCTTCTCCTATGATGTAGGAGAAGGGTTAAGTGTGGCAGTTGTCAGTAGTAAGGCTCTAAGTATCAGAATGTTTATGGGAGCAATGACTCCTGTGGAGATCAGGTTCCCCCTGACAGTTAAGGAATTGTAGATCCCACTGCAGCCTGACGGGAGGAAGCAACAGATACCATCCTTAGGAGAGGGGAGGAAGGATTTCCTGGATTCTAGAACTTTAAGATAAAAAACACACAAAGCTTGTGTGGAATTCAGCGCTAAAGGGAACCTGGTAGTTTCCTGGATTTTCGGGCTGAGTTGGAAATTCATTAAGCCTGGGAGATTTTTGCATGGCTGAAAAGCAACTGTGGGTGATCCAAAAAAAAAAAAAAAAAAAAAAAAAAGGATCCGTTTGTCCCACATCATGTGAATGTCGAGCTACAAAAACAACCACCTGAACCTAAAACAAAAAACTGCCTTGAAGGAGGCTACAATGATGCCCAGAAACTCTTTTGCAGATGCAAGTCAAGGAATGCCTGGTTGATCCCTATGTCCAACAACTGGACCTCAGGGAAACAATCCTTTTATGAGGAAGGAAAATTTTGGCCTGGGCGATGTCTGGAATTAGTCCTAGATACCAGCCCAGGCGATGGGAGGGTAGACTTTTTGAATTATACACTCACTGAAAGTATGAGCTAGATTATCCTTTGAATGTTGAAAGACAAGACTGTGGCTAAGGAATCTTTCAGCAGGAATTTGTCTAGGCAACCCTATGACATGGATGCCCTGAGATCTTAGCAAATCCAGATGGGTCGCAAGCATCAATTCTTGGTGCAGAGCCCAAATGGCAGGGCAACATATTGTAGTGGTTGACCTCCCACAGCAAAATATAGAAAGTGCTGGTGTGCAGAAAAGAGAAGAATGTGAAAATGGGTTTCTTGGATGTCAACCAATGCCAGAAATTTTCCTAATTAGAGAAAGGTAATGACAGACCTTGAGGACTCCATGTATAAAATGGAGACACACAGACACCAGTTTAGGGATTTTACGTCCAAAATTGGGGGGGGTGGACCCATTTGCTTTTGGGACCGTAAAGAGGTTAGAATAAGACCCGTTAAAACTAACTCTGCAGAAACTGGCATTACCACTCCTGCCTAAAGTTGATTGCTGCCACCAGGTCTGGCTGTCTTTGAGGTGGTGAAGCTGGCAGATTGGCAGCCACTGGAAATGACAAACTGGACCCAGAGGTTCAAGACATTTCTGATCCAGACTGGTGTGAAGGCCAACAACGGAACTGAGATATTGCGGCAGACACTCTGACACTTTGTGGGAACCAGTGGCACGAATACAGTGATCAGTGCTAAAAAAATATGCACTGTCACTGTACTAATGACACTGGCTGAGAAGGGGTTAAACATCTAGGGCGATCAAAGGGTTAAATGTGTGCCTAACAAGTGTTTGTGTGTACACCATGTGGTGTTCTTTTACTAAGGGATGTGCTGGATTTTATTCCCTGTTTTACAGGGAAAACAAAATCCATCACATCCCTGCTGACAGGACAGAGCTCTACACGGTTTTCTTTTTCATACATCATGGGACACAGAGTTAGGCTAATATTCATTACCTACTGGGTTATACTTCATCTCTAGGTGAATGGACACTGGTAGACCAAAGGTCTTTAGACAGGAAGCAATCCCCTATATAACCCCTCCCATACAGGAAGTACTTCAGTTTTTTACCAGTGTCTGAGCTCTCTGAGCTCCAGGTCTCTTGTGCCACAAACGGTTCCTAAATAAATTAAGGGATTGACCGATCAGATCCATTTGACACAGGCTCTATAATCCATTTGACACAGAGCATAATCTCTGCTTAGATAAATGGTACCCGAGCCTCGCAAAGACAACTCAAGATCCTGCGAGGTTTTGCTTGTAATGCGGCCTCCAGGCGCTGGACCCTACGAAGTGGAATCCTGGACATCACAGCACTAAGGTATTCTGGTAGGGTGTTGTACCCAGTCCTTGAAGGTCCTCAAGTGACAAGAACCCGCCGTGATGGTCTCTTAGTTTACTAAGCTGCCCTGCGCCTGGACAGGTAAATGAAACCCCTTTATTTACTTATTGTGGGGTTTCCCAGTGATTGTAACAATCAGTCAAGCTAGCTAAAGGCTGGACACCTGTGTGCGGTGACCATACGGGAGAGTTTTGGGCTAGCTGTGGATGTTTGCAAAGTGTACCTTTTTTGCTTGTGCCTGGCCATTTTGCCATGGCGCACGTGCATCCGCTGTGCTCAGCAGTTTGTTTGGCAGCCATGGCCATAGCCTTTATCTGGGCGCATGAAGATTTGCGTCATACACGAATACAGCCACGCCCATTCATTGGGACCGCGCACGTGTGTGCGCACACACGCATGCACAGAACGTTACAGCGCACGGCCAGCTTATTCAAGCTGTGTATGCCAAGCATGCGGTGCTTCCAGAAGGCAGCAGTGGAACACAGAGCAGGCTCTGAACCAGGCATTTGCAGCGGTTCATTTCTCCTTACCCGGGGGTCACGTGAGTCACCAGGTGTTGCTTGGCAGGCTAAAGGTGCTTAGCAGGATTGTTGCATAGGGCCTTGGTGAGCCCTATTAAAGGGTCTCCCTTCTGAGGTGTGTTAATACTACACCCAATTACTCTTTTTGTTGCTAGTAAATGTGTTCAAAAAAAGAGGAGCGGGACTAACACTACAGGGAAGGGCACACCTATGTCGTCAGTAGTTCATGATGAACCTAGTCGTATCCCTAGTGTTGTATCCCCTAAAAGACCAGAGGCTTCTGGGCAATCTGAGTCGCTGCGCCTATCTAGTATTGTGCCTACAGTCAATGCTGCTGCTTCACCCTTTATCACCAAAGATGAACTGTCCTCAGCCCTAGCCGGGTTAGAGCACAGGATCGCTGGAATGACTGCCTCCATCCCGCAGGGTGGCAAGTAGCGTGACAGATCCCCCTCACCGGAGCCTCCTAGTTTGGAGCAGGAATGGGTTGAGGATGGGAAGAGCTAAAAGCTCAGGATTCTGTGGAGAGCCTGGCGGATAAGTCTGCTTCCGAGCAAACTGGACAAGGAGATATTCAGTTGATTTCTGCCTCTCAGTTGCAGAGGCTTTTGATCCTGACTCTTACCGAGATGGTTTGTTCTGCCTTTAAGTTGCCTCTTGCAGAGTTTACCGAGCCCCCCTGGTCCTCTTTGGGGTCCCTGAGGCCTCTTCAGGCCACACAGGCTTTCCCCTTACACCCTCTGTTGGAACAGGCGGTGTATGCTGATTGGGAACATCCGGACAGGATTTTTCTTCCTCCTAAGAGGTTTTCCATTTATATCCCATGGATGAAAAATTTGTTAAGAAGTGGAGCATGCCAGCCGTAGATGCAGCAGTCTCTTCCTTAAACAAGAACTTAATGTGTCCGGTAGATAACGCACAGGGCTTGAAAGACCCTGTTGACAAGAAATTGGAGTCATTATTAAAAGCTTCCTTTTCTTTGGCCAGTTCAGCTATTCAGCCAGCTGTTGCAGCAATTGATATCTGCCAGTCCATAAAGGATCAGGTCAGACGGCCTGACAGGCCAAACTGGGAGGATGATCTGGCTGAAAATAAGACAGATATTTCTTGAGCGCTGCGTATTGCTGTTGACGCCTTAAAAAATTCAATGCAACAGGTTTTTCGTTTGGCTCTCTTGTCTGTACATATGCACAGACTTTGTGGGTTAAGAACTGGTGAGCCGAGCTTCCTTGTAAAAAGTTATTGGCAGGATTCCCCTTTCATGGGGAATGTTTATTTGGTGATCATTTGGACAAGTATATCCAAAAGATTTCTTTAGGGAAGAGTTCTCTACTTCCTGTGAAGAAAAGCACCAGGCGTCCCTCGTTTAAAACCTCAGGGACTAGGCGTAGAGCCAGGGGCAACCCGCAAGGCCAGGGCCAGAAAAAGCCCTGGGTCCAAAACTCTTAAACCCAGCACCAAGCCCTCCTTTTGAGGGGACGCCTCCACTCTATCGGGTGGGGGGCGAAGGCTGTTGCACTTTGCGGACATTTGGAGAACAATAGTTCAGTACGAGTGGGTCAGCTCAACTATATCCCACGGTTACAAGCTGGAGTGGCAGGGAGTTCCCCCTCAGAGGCTTCTAGGATCCAGCGTTCCCTCAGATCCTCCAAAAAGAGACTTATTGCTTCAGGCACTACATCATTTAGTGCATCAAGGAGCAATTGTAGAAGTTTCTGTATCCGAAAGGGGCGCAGGGTTTTACTCAAACCTGTTTAAGGTTCAAAAACCAAACGGCGACACAAGGCCCTTTTTGGACTCAAGATCCCTGAACCAGTATCTACTAATTCAGTCCTTTCAGATGGAGTCTGTCCGCTCAGTAGTAGCCTCACTCCAGATGGGAGACTTTCTAGCCTCCATCGATCTAAAAGATGTGTACTTACACGTACCCATCTTTCAGCCTCATCAGATATCCCTGCAATTTGCAGTAGAGGAACGTCGTTTTCAGTTTTGGCTCTACTCTTCGGGCTTGCTACAGCTCCCCGGGTGTTCACAAAGGTACTAGCACCAGTACTGGGCCTTTTAAGGGCCCAAGGGATCTTGGTGCTCGGGTATATGGACAACCTCCTGCTCAGAGATCACTCACTACAGGCTCTAGAACAGAGCATAACATGCACAGTGCGGTATATGGAAAGCTTAGGCTGGATCATAAATACTGAAAAATCAACCTTGAGACCAGCTCAAAGTCTAAAGTATTTAGGTCTGATCCTAGATATGGTCCACTGTCTGTCCCCCATCACTTCCAATACCAAATAATAGGATTTTTAAAAACAGCTTACCTGTAAAATCCTTTTCTTTCGAAGGACATCACGGGACACAGAGCCACAGTAATTACTGATGGGTTATATAGGGTATCACTGGTGATTGGACACTGGCACACCCTATCAGGAAGTTCAACCCCCTATATAATCCCTCCCCCTTGCAGGGATACCTCAGTTTTGTAGCCAAGCAATATAGTGTATTAGAAGAGGGGCGGGACCTCTGTGTCCCGTGATGTCCTTCGAAAGAAAAGGATTTTACAGGTAAGCTGTTTTAAAAAATCCTATTTTCTTTCTCGAACATCACGGGACACAGAGCCACAGTAATTACTGATGGGATGTCCCAGAGCAATGCTACCTGACGGGGGGGAAACCACGACCAAGTAGGGTGCAATCAGACCTAAGGACCCTGTACCGCTGCCTGCAGCACACTACACCCAAAGGCGATATCCTCGTGCCTTCTCACATCCACCTGAAAGTGGTGATCTGGTGAATGTATGAACTGAAGACCAGGTTGCGGCCTTGCAGATTTGAGCCATAGAGGCCCGGTGATGCACTGCCCAAGAAGCACCAATAGCCCTTGTGGAATGTGCCCTGATCTGAAATGGAGGAATCTTTTGTTTCAAACCGTAAGCTTGAATAATCAATTGTCGAATCCATTTAGAAATGGTTGCTTTTGACACTGCCTGTCCTCTATTGGGACCCTCTGGCAGCACAAACAAAACATCCGTCTTGCGGATCTGAGCAGTTGCACCGAGATAGGCCTTAACTGCTCTTACTACATCCAACGAATGTAGAGATCTCTCTTCCGGAGAACAGGGATCTGGAAAAAAGGAAGGTAGAACAATGTCTTGGTTTAAATGAAAATCAGAAACCACCTTCGGTAAAAAACTAGGATGAGGGCGTAGTACCCCTCTATCCTTGTGTATAATCAAATAAGGCTCCTTACAGGAAAGGGCTGCTAATTCTGAAACGCTTCTAGCAGAAGAGATGGCCACCAGAAAAATTAACTTCCTTGTCAACAAGACCAAAGGAATCTGACTTATTGGTTCAAAAGGCTGTTTCTGTAACACAGCCAGGACCAAGTTCAAGTCCCAGGGGTTTAGGGGCACTTTAACCGGAGGATTAAGATGCATCACCCCCTGCATAAAGCTTCGGACCAAAGAATGCGAAGCAAGTGGCCGCTGAAATAATACTGATAAAGCAGAGACCTGGCCCTTGATGGTACTCAAGGCCAGCTTCATCTCTAATCCTAATTGTAGAAAATCAAGAATTCTACCTATGACATATTTCCTGGGATGCCAACCTCTGGATTCACACCAGGATACATAAGCTTTCCAGACTCTATGATAAATCATCCTGGAAGCTGGCTTCCTTGCATTAATCAAGGTATATATGACAGGACCTGAGAGCCCACGACTCTTCAGAACGTGGGTCTCAATAGCCAAACCGTCAAATTTAGCGTTTGTAAGGCAGGATGGAACACTGGACCTTGAGATAACAGGTCTGTGCGTACCGGTAGGGTCCACGGGGAACCCACCATCATCCTTACTATTTCTGCATACCAAGTCCTTCTGGGCCAAGCGGGGGCCACCAGAAGTACCGACTTCCTTTCCTGCCTGATCCTGCGAAGGAGTCGTGGTAGTAGCAGAATAGGCGGGAATGCGTAAATCAGTGAGAACCGATGCCACGGAATCACCAACGCATCCGTCCCGCATGCAAGAGGATCTTTTGTCCTTGCCACAAATCTGTCTATCTTTTTGTTGAATCGGGATGCAAAGAGATCTACATCTGGAACCCCCCATCTTTGGCATATGGCCCAAAAGACGTCGGGATGCAGAGACCATTCCCCTGGAAGTAACTGCTGGCGACTTAGATAGTCCGCCTGCCAGTTCTCTATTCCCGGGATGAAAACTGCCGATATGCATGGCACATGCATCTCTGCCCAGACTAAGATCTGGTTCACCTCCTTTTGAGCAGCTCGGCTCCGGGTGCCTCCCTGATGATTGACATAAGCCACTGCTGTGGCATTGTCGGACTGGATCCTGACTGGACAACCCTGTAGCCTGGTAGTCCAGGCTTTTAGGGCTAGATATATCGCCCGGATCTCCAGAATGTTGATGGGTAAGGTCCTCTCGGTCTTGGACCACATCCCCTGAACCGCAGACTGTTCCAGAACTGCTCCCCAACCTGACAGACTGGCATCTGTTGTTACCACCGTCCAGGTAACCGGTAGAAAGGATTTCCCCTTCTGCAGGTTTTCGGGTATGAGCCACTAATTGAGGCTCTGATGCGACAGGTGCATCAGAAAGTCTAATGCCTGAACCTTCTTGTTCCAGGTCGACAGAATACTGTGTTGCAGCATTCTTGAATGAAACTGAGCATAGGGAACTGCTTCGAATGAAGACACCATCTTCCCTAGTAGCCTCATACAAAGGCAGACAGAGGGACCCTTCTTGGTCCTGACTGCCAGAATCAGCTCTTTTAAAGCAGCGATCTTTGCATGGGGTAGAAATATTATCTCCTGGCTTGTATCTATAATCAGACCTAAATACTCCAGTCTTCTTACTGGTTTTAGGAAAGACTTTTCTAGGTTGAGGATCCAACCCAGGTGTTCTAGATACCTGACTGTGGTCCTCAAGTTTCCATTCAAAGAGGCTACCGACCGGTCTATCAAGAGCAGGTCGTCTAGGTATGCTATGACAGCTATACCCTGAGCCCTTAATCTGGCCAGAGGAGGAGCCAAGATCTTTGTGAACACTCGAGGTGCAGTGGCTATCCCGAAAGGCAGAGCCACAAACTGGAAATGGCGCCCTCCTACCTCGAAGCGCAGAAACTTCTGATGAGCAGGAAAAATGGGCACATGCAGATATGCATCTCTGATGTCTATCGATGCCAGAAATTCTCCTCCCTGCAGGGTGGGAACTACTGTCCGAATTGATTCCATGCGGAAGGATTGAATCCTTAGGCATCGGTTCAGATCCCTTAAATCCAGAATGGGTCTGACATCCTCATTTGGCTTTTGGACCGTAAAAAGGTTGGAATAGAAGCCCAATCCCTGGTCCTTTGCGGGAACTATCATAATGACCTCCTGCGACAAAAGTCGCTCTAACGCTAGAAGGAGCGACTGCTTCTTTTCTGGGTCTCTGGGGACACTTGATCTGAGGAACCGAGGAGAGGGAAATTCCTGAAACTCCAGCTTGTACCCTAAGGTTACCGTGGAGATTACCCATCTGTCCTGGAAATCCTCCTACCAGAGCCCTGAGAACTGTCGCAGTCTTCCTCCCACTCGAGTGAGCGGGGGCGCCCCCTCATGCAGAGGTCTTAGTGTTTTGCCTAGTAGGCTTCTTCCCCCAAGACTTCTTTTGTCCCTGGGGTTGACTCTTGTCTCTGGACCCAGATGGAGGCGGCCGTCGAGACTGTCTGGAGGCTGAAGCCCCCGGCGCTGGGGAAAGAGTCCGTTTGAAAGAGGGACACTTACTCTTCTTCTTGACAGGTCAGAGTGCTTTTCCCACAAGAGATTCTCTTGATATAGTTATCCAAGTCTTCTCCAAACAACCTTGCACCACAAAATGGAAACCCAGCCAGCAGCTTCCTACATGGTGCTTCGGCTGACCAATTTTTCAACCATAGGATTCTACGTATATGCACCAACCCCAGTGAAAGACGGGAGGTTTGCACGATAGAATCTCTAATGGCGTCAACTACAAAGCATAAGGCTGCTGGAAGGTTAGCAAACCCCTGGGCCTGCTGTTCAGGTAATACTTTGATGACCTGCTTAACATGGTCTCTTAAGTATTGACAGACTCCAATCGCTGCTACTGCAGGTTGAGCCACTGAACCTGCTAAGGAGAAAACATCCTTCAATAGGGATTCCATCTTTTTATCTACAGGATCCCTGAGCATCTGAGCATTGTCTACAGGACAAGTCAGACTATTATTTACGGAGGAAATGGCAGCATCAATGGCCGGTATTCCCCACATTTTAATAAACTTTTCTTGCATCGGATAAAGTGTTGAAAACTTTCTTGGCGGAAAAAAACGTTTGTCTGGGTGATCCCACTCAGAATAAATGAGCTTTTCAAGTAAATTATGAACAGGCAAAGCCTGTGCTGCTTGGAAAGGTTTCAGTGACCCCAAAGCAGAAGAGGATTCTTTAGCAGTTTCAGGTAGGGGCAACTTAAATGTGGAGCGGACCAATCCAGTAAGGATCTGCACTAAGACTTTCTCTTCTTGGGAAGTCGCAGAGGGTCCCTCTCCACCTGATTCCTCCGAAGAGGAATCATCTGTCCCATCCCGATCCTCTGAAAGGGATTTGTCTCCTTTATCCCAGAGCTCCTCTGTCTGAGGGTCTTGGGGAACAGAGGAAGGCCTAGTGCGATTTCTTCTACTGAGTGAAGACGTAATCACGGCCATTAATCTTTCCTCTAGATCATTAATGGTTGAGGAAAAAACTTCTTGTGTAATATATACAGGGGCTGAAGTGCCAGAAGCAGGTGTAGCCCCTGACCCCAACGGCTCTCCCTGGCTAGCCGTCCCTGGCCCATCGGGGGGGAGGATGCTGCTGACAGGAGGCCCCTCAGAACCTGAATGAGATCCCCTAGTGTCTCTGGTTCTTGGGGTGCTTGAACCTCTTCTACCCATAGTGCAAAGCAACAAGGTGTGAGGTATACAAATGAACACTGCCTGCTGAGCGATGTAGTCTGGCTAAAAGCCTTGCTACCCAATGCTCAGTCTGGTGTTACTTCAGTAAATGCTGCCTAGGAGAATGCCTGTGTCCCACCTTACATGCGACCATCAGCTCTGTGTCTCTCCAAAGCCTGTGTGCACCTGTACAGAGTGCCTTTAATAGCCTGCAGCTGGCCTGAGTGGGAGTCTAAGCACCTGTGCTGACGTCCCGCCCCCCCCCCCCCCCCTCTACCACCACCCCGCCTCGAGTTTTGAAAAAAACGAGCGCTTCCCGCGCCGGCCGACTCTCCTGTAATACTATAGAGGAAGTCTGAGGGGGAGGAGGGAGAGAAGCTGGTAGTGAAGACCTGCCTAAACAGCAATGGTCAGAAATGGTGGCCTGAGGCAGCGGAGCCCGAGCGGTATAACCACTTTATAGACCCCTGTGGCCCCTCTCTAGCCTGGGGGGGAACATTCAAACCTGAGAAATCCCCACTTCCATCCTACCTTTGCAGCCGGCCTGAGTCGCTGAAAAAACATGTGCAGTGATGAATCACTGAGACAGACAGTCCAGCATGTGAAGGTTTGTGCTCTTGGCAGCCCCCGGTGGTCACAATAGGCACAGCATGCATTTACCTTAAAGGAGAAAAGCCACTAGAACTCAAAAATTCTGTGGAATCTCCTCTTACTATATCCAGCCGCAGGGTTCAGTTTACACAGACCCAATCTTCACCTCTCACGGTGGGCTCCATTTGAAAAAACCGTCAGAGACTGGGGCCCCCTATGAATAGGGGGATCCTGCAGTTCTGGGCCTGTAAAGCACCCAGCCAGAAATTAGGAAGCTTAAAGCCATTTTCTGATCTGCGGGGTCCAGCTCTCTAAAAAGAGAAGTGTTACGGGTAAAACCTTGTTTCTTCGGACACGAGGCTCGGGTACCATCCAATTCGGCCATGAAAGGACACTTTGAATGGATCCGGTTCGCCTGGCTTGCCCCAGTATAGGATATAGGATATTCCCTTTGGAGCTCAGCACAGGACATCTTTGCACGTCCATCACCTAAGACACTGGCATAAAAACTGAGGTATCCCTGCAAGGGGGAGGGATTATATAGGGGGTTGAACTTCCTGATAGGGTGTGCCAGTGTCCAATCACCAGTGATACCCTATATAACCCATCAGTAATTACTGTGGCTCTGTGTCCCGTGATGTTCGAGAAAGAAAAATACGTTTGTAAGACGTCCAAGGTAGGCAACTGCATATTAGAGATATTTTCAGGTGGCGACAATACACGAACTGAAATTACACCACACATATAAAAACAGGACACGGTCACAATTACAGGGAAACCCTGTCTTACCTTATACACACCAAACTTCACTCATCATGGAGGGCATACCTCTGAATAGGCCCTCAGGGTCTGGGTGCCATAGGAATGGACCATAGCCCTGACCCTGTATATTACTCTGCAGCTTATTACACTTTTTGCACCACATGCAAAGGTGAGTGCCGAACACAGGATCCAATGCTGAAACAAATATTACAAGCCAGCCCCGCTATAGCAGGGTCCAGGCACAGCTCCCAAGATGTACATCAAGGGCAACCGATCCAGAAACTGCTGGTGAGCCCTTAGGCAATAGGCGCTTGGATCTTGACAGAAATGTCAGTCAAAACAGAGTAGAAATTTTTCCAGAGAAGAGTTGCGTCATCTAAGGACACAAAACTGAGTAGGTGGGGTTCTACGAGTGTGCACTTAGATGCGTTTCTCGCAAATCTTTTGCCAGTGTTCAATCACCTCAAGGTAGTAGCATATAACCCATGATCTAGGACGACAAGTCCTAAGCTATATAATTAAGATAAAATAACATGGTTATATTTTGTTTGCACCTTTCCATCCTACTATATGAATACAAAGTTTAAGAGCCGTCTTACCCCACTTCGTCGGGAAGTCATGGCAACCACGGGTGACCACTGATTGGTCCTGGGATTGTACCGTTCAGCACTGCTTAGCTCTGTGGTGTCATCTCTTCCACCTACTGCATAGATCATATCCTGGTACACAGCACAGCCCAGGTGCTTTCGTCGTGTGCCCATTGGTGCTATTGTGTGCCAGCGGTTTTCCTGAGGATTGTAGCGCTCCACTGAAACATACAA
Source organism: Aquarana catesbeiana (assembly GCF_042186555.1). NCBI lineage: Eukaryota > Metazoa > Chordata > Amphibia > Anura > Ranidae > Aquarana > Aquarana catesbeiana. The sequence continues at coordinate 253,935,928 of NC_133330.1, forward strand.
AACAATGAGATGATGGATCAGTCACATCTTTTTTACCTGATCTGCAGAACAAAATCATTTATCAGCATGAATATATGGCACAGTGAGCATCAAAGCAAGGAGATTATATAACATTTCCTGAGTAGACTGACGTCATATTCGTGACAACGGAAGTGACCTCATATGCTGTTGGGAACCCAGAAGTGCCAGGGCTTACTGTACTGGATCTCATTGTTTTCTGTATTTGTATCTTAGGTTCAATAAGTTGTATTGTCCTGTGGGCCAGTGGAACCTATATACTTATATATATGGCATTAAGTAGTACCTATATTCAAGGTAGAGAGCCAGAATACTGGTAATTCCGAAATGAGATTTTGTACAACCAAGCTGGAGGTGTAGATAAGAGGGGAAGACAAAAAAAAGGCAAGTCATAAAAAGGGAAGAGAAGAGTGTATAGAAAAGAAAGGGGCGGGGGAGGGGGCGGGGAGACAGCGAGCTCCAATCAAGGGGGGGGGGGGGTTCAAATCGGGGGAGTAAGAGCAGGGTTATTGTGATTGGGCTCTCAGGGGGTTCTTGTCGCTGAGAGTCTGTGCTTCAATTTCTCAGATGTAGAGTAATGCCTCCAGATACTGCAGGTGGTGGAGAATTTGTCACATTTATCCAAGGCTTTGGCATGTATCTCCTCTATAAGCATGATATCATTGATTTCACTTTCCCACTCCAAGAGGGATGGGGGGGGATGGTGGTTTTCCAGTGTCTAGGAATTAGTTGCAGACCTGCACTGAGAAAAAATTTCAAGAGGCTGGACTTCTGGGATTTTATTGAGCCGGGGAGTGTTTGCTTGTATTTTTATGCTGACCGAAGGGCTGGATAAATAAGGACTCAACTGAAGAAGAAGCTGACAAAAGAGAGTTGCTTTAACCCTATGTACATCAGGTGCGATGACCATCCTAGAGATAAGAGATCATACAAATTTGGTGAGCACTCTGTATTTATACAGTTTATGTGGCGCAAAAGAGGTGAAGGATTGAGGGAAGAAGGGATAAACGGCATGTGGTTGACAAGCTAATTGAAGGACTTTCTATGAACTGCTATATACGATTATTGCTTATACACTGAGTGTTGGTGTATGTGGATGTTGATCATGCTTTCTTCATGAATACATTTATATATTATACGCACTATTGTGATTATTTAAGTGTGTGTTTTTCATATGTTGGTTATTTTCTACTTTATGAAAAACAGAAACGGAAGGCACGCACACCTAGTGCATTATCAGAGATAATTTAACCACTTGCCGCCCGCCATATAGCAAAATCATGTCGGCAAAGTGGTTGCAATATCCTGACCGGATGTCATATGACGTTGTCAGGATATCAGTGGCGATTGTTGCGGCGTGTCAGTCTGACACAGCGCAACTCCGATCTAGATAAAGAGTCTCTGACAGAGGCTCTTTACCATGTGATCAGCCGTGTCCAATCCCGGCTGATCAAGATGTAAACAGGAAGAGCTGTTGACCGGCTTTTCCTCACTCGCGTCTGACAGACGCGAGTGAGGAGAGGCGATCGGCTGCTCCCCTGACGGGGGGTGGGGTGTCTGTGCTGATTGTTTATCTGCGCAGCCCCTCCTTGGATGCCCGCCCAGGACCACCAGGATGCCACCCTAAACCAGGGAAATGGCAATCAGTGCCCAGGCAGCTGCCAATCAGTGCCAATGAAAAATGCCTGCCAGTGCCAGAAATGATGCCCATCAGTGAACTCTATCAGTGCAAGCCATCAGTGAACTCAATCAGTGCAAGCCATCAGTGAACTCTATCAGTGCAAGCCATCAGTGAACTCTATCAGTGCAAGCCATCAGTGAACTCTATCAGTGCAAGCCATCAGTGAACTCTATCAGTGCAAGCCATCAGTGAACTCTATCAGTGCAAGCCATCAGTGAACTCTATCAGTGCAAGCCATCAGTGAACTCTATCAGTGCAAGCCATCAGTGCAAGCCATCAGTGCAAGCCATCAGTGCAAGCCATCAGTGCAAGCCATCAGTGCAAGCCATCAGTGCAAGCCATCAGTGCAAGCCATCAGTGCAAGCCATCAGTGCAAGCCATCAGTGCAAGCCATCAGTGCTCATCAGTGCAAGCCATCAGTGCTCATCAGTGCAAGCCATCAGTGCTCATCAGTGCAAGCCATCAGTGCTCATCAGTGCAAGCCATCAGTGCCGCCTTTCAGTGCTCATCAGTGCTGCCTTTCAGTGCCACCCATAAGTACCCATTAGTGCAGCCTTTCAGTGCCCATCAGTGTCACCTATGAGTGCCCACTAGTGCCACCTAATCAGTGCCCATCCGTGCAGCTTATCAGTGTCCATCAGTGAAGGAGAAAACGTACTTATTTACAAAATTTTATAACGAAAACAAAGAAAAACTTTTTTTTTCAAAATTTTCGGTCTTTTTATTTGTTTAGCAAAAAACAAAAACCGCACAGGTGATCAAATACCACCAAAAGAAAGCTCTAATTGTGGGAAAAAAATGATAAAAATTTAGTTTGGGTACAGTGTAGCATGACCGCGCAATTGTCATTTAAAAAGTGACAGCACTGAAAGCTGAAAATTGGCCTTAGTAGTTAAATAAGAAATTTTTGTATAAAAGTGGGTACTCACAAAATACAACTGACAAAAGGCCATAAACACAGTGCATGAACATGCACAGAACACAGGGTACACTAACGCATTTCGGGACGCACCCACTTCCTCAGAGATAGGCATTTTCTACTTTATGTTTTGGGGTATGAAACACTTATCTATTAAATAGTCCAATATAACTCGCATTTAAATTCTACATCACTGGTTCACTTAAAGCGGGGTTGTAAACCCTAAAAGAACAAAAAACAAAAAATAAAAAAAACAAAAACAAAACAAACCCTGTAAGACAGACAAAGGCATAAACGAGCGAACTCATTATGAAGTACTTACCTTAGAACAAAGCTGTTGCAGCGGCGCCCACACACTGCTGACACGGCTAACATTTTCCCTGGAGTTTCTTCTGCGTTTGCGGGCTCCGGCACAGTGACTGACCGGAGCCGCGATGTCGTCACTCCCGTGGGAGCCGCCAGTCACGGCACAGGGCCCTGTAGAAACGGCACAATCGGCCGTTCCTTCAATGCACATGCGCCAATGATGCCAGCGGCAGAGTATATAGTAAATATCTCCTAAACGGTGCAAGGGAGATATTGGAGATATTTACAGTACCTACAGGTAAGCCTTATTATAGGCTTACCTGTAGGTACAATTTAAAAGGAAGACTTTAATTATTCTTCATCCTTGGGGATGAAATTTTAGCCAGCAGCTTTTAGTGCAGGCATCACTAAATGGTGGGCCGCGGTCAAAATGCGGACCACATTACTGTTTCATTTGGAACGCCGCGGTACCATCATGGTTACCTTTTAATGGCCATTCAAACCCCTTTGTGTCAACTTGTGTGCATGTTATCAGGCCAAAATCACCAGGGTATGTAAACTTTTGATCAGGGTCAATTGGGTAGTTTCTGTTGCCATTATGATTTAAAAAGAGTAAACACAGTCGATTGATAATAAATGGCTTCAGCCAAACACTAACCATGAGTGAAAGAAATGTTTTTATGTTATTCATATTCTCTGAAAAATGGCCAAGATTCAAATTCTGCCAGGGCATGTAAATTTATGAGCACAAGAGTGTGTGTGTGTGTATATGTATGTATGTGTGTATATATATATATATATATATATATATATATATATATATATATATATATATATTTATTGTGAAGATGACATTGAATTGTGGGACCTGAAGACTTTAATGTGGGGGGGCTGAGGACATTAAAGTGGGGGAAGCCAAGGACTGTAATGTGGGGAGAGCTGAGGACTATAATGTGTGTGGCGTTTGTGTGTGTGTTGGTCGGCTCAGGACATTAAAGTGGGGGATGCTGAGGACTGTAATGTGAGGGGAGCTGAGGACTGTAATGTGGGGGGGGGGGCTGAGGACATTCAAGTTGGGGATGCTGAGGGCTGGAATGTGGGGGGAGCTGAGGCCATTAAAGTTGGGGGCTGAGTACAGCGATGTGGGGGTGGGGGTGGGGACTGAGAAAAGTAATGTGGGGGGCAATGACAGTAATGTGAAGGGGGCCTAAGACAGTAATGTGGGGGTGGCTAAGGACAGTAATGTGGGGGAGGGAGACTGAGGACAGTAAGTGGGAGGGGGCTAATGTAAATAGGGACAGAGGACAGCACTGTCAGGGGGTTGATGTTAAGGAAATGTGAGAACATTACTGTGAAAGGGGTGGAGGGGGTGATGTAAAGGGGGACCTGAGGAAACCCATCAAGAGGGGTGTGAAGGGGGAGGGGACTGAGGACACTGATGTAAGGATGGGTTCAGATCTGTGTATGTGCATTAGGTGCACACGTTATGGGTAGGTCAGCCCATTTGAATGGGCTGCACTACCCGCAAGAAAAGTGGAGAAAGAAGTCCTTGACCTTTTTTTTCCAAAATCACGCCGCACCAAGCCGCATGGTGCTGCAGCAAGATGTAGTTTGGCACATGTGAAAATGCGCCACGGGTACTGACATGATATTCAGACCTCTGCTGGAAGAATATTTTACTGACCGGACCTCGTGAATTTCAATTCAATACCCCTGTTTTAGGGGATTTGTTGATTTGGGATCAGAGTGCAGGTATTGTATATTAGGCTTGTGACAAGCCAGCACTTCACTTCTAGGACTGGCGGCCTTCAGAGTAACTACTGAGACCAAGTTAATATATCAATACAGGAAACAATACAGACTGCATGGACAGAAATATTAAATGAATTGGTATGGAGTAATAATCTCACAACAGATTTGAAAGGAAGTTGGATATAGATTTTAAGATTTACTAACCTGTATTGAGAGGAGATGTACCATCTGATCCCCCAACAGCATATAGAAAACCACCTAGAACTGCAACAGCCACTCCTAGTCTCCTTGTACTCATAGAGGCTACACGTGTCCATTTGTTTTCCTTTGGGTCGTACCTAGCATAAAAGATAACAAAACATTCATGCTTAAACAATCTTGTGTTAAACATCTGCATTAGGAGTATAGAGCAGCCTACTTTTGGTAAGAAAGTATTAATAGTAATAACATTTTCATAGGGCTTTTCTCTCGCGGGGCTCAAAGTGCTTATCAAATTGGTGTTGGAAGCTTTGAACGGAAGAACTTGTCATGTGTTGCTATAAGCCTAGGTCAGTGATGGCGAACCTATGGCACGCTTGCCACAGTTGGCACACCAAACCCTCTCTGTGGGCACGTGAGAAAATCCTGTACAAGGTGCATCTCGTCCACACCACATGCCCTCCCATAGAACTACATCTCCCACACCGCTCTGGGGCCAGGAGTGATGTGTCTAGGGTGGGCGTGGACGAGATGAAGTTGTGCTGCTGGGTTTGATGAAGTTTGGTAGGCGGAACACATGGTGGGTATTGAGCCAATGGGAGGCTGTGATGGTGCCTACTGAAGAAACCCAATCACAGGCCGTTCTTGTGCCCGGGAGCGGAGTTGGCTGATGTGGGTGTTATTGAAGCGCTGTGAAAATCATTGTTAAAGTAAGTGCATGCTGTGTGGGGAATAAACGTGTGTACACTGTTTCTGTGCCTCTTCATTTTATAACCTGGCTATGGATGTGTGCACTGTGCGGTGGAGTGATAGGAAGCAGAAACCTGGAGCAGGGGGGAGGAGGACTGAAGAGCTGATTTATGGTTATTGAGATACTGAGTTACACACATTACATGTGTATTCCTTGTTCCTTGAGGTGACTAGGTTTTTCACTCGGTAAAGGATGAGCACAGAACCATGAATATAGATTGGGTGTTTGTTTACTGCAATGATATAATCATTAGAGAGACACTGGACTGTGGATCATTGAATATTGGACTTTTTTTAAAGTGATGCATTATATATTTATTAAAATTTGACACTTGATTTTTAGTATGTATTGGTAAGATGTTATGCTACACTATTTTTATTGGATTTAATGGTTTCCTACGGTGGGTGGAATTGCTGTTTAGCGTTTTAGCAAGCAACTAGGGGGAATACACTTTTTTATTATTATTTTGGTCTGATTGCGCTGATTGATTTTATTCACTTGAAAACGCACTGGAACACACCTGTCCTTATTTAAGGTAAGAAAAAAAAGGGGGGGGAGGGGATGCACTGGACTGCATCAAAAATGCACCAAAAACGTGTATGCAGAAAAGCATCTGGAATGCATCCGGACTGCGTTTCTATGGTGTGAACTGGCAGGAACGCAGTCCGGATGCGTTCCAGATGCTTTTCTACATGCGCATTTTTGATGCGTCTTTGGTACATTTTTGATGCAGTCCAGTGCCCTTTTTCCTCCCTCTTTTCTTAACCTTAAATAGCGACATGTGTGTTTCAGTGCATTTTTGGTGCGTTTTGGTGTGTTCTGTTGCATTCCGGTGCGTTTTGATGAATTTTAAAATGTTTCAGTATAGTCCAGTGCAGGAAAAACGCAGCGTGTTCTACTTTTTTTTATGGAACTGGATCTGCAATCACTGGTGTGAACTATGCCATTGAAAAACATAACACCTACTTTCCATGCAGAAAAAAAACGCACTGGACTGCATGTGGTGTGAACTGGCCCTTAGAGTTATTTGATTTCTCAGCTAAGGAGTGCATATACCCAAGTAACAACGATTTTAAATATTACCTTCTGCTGTACCTCCTCTGAACTGTGCTAACTAAAGTGCCAGCACTGGCTAAGAACAATGAAGCAATTTACGTAGTATCTGCTTTGACTTGCCTGTAATTTTATGTGCTTTTTTTTTTCCAATATGTAAAAATTTCCATGCATAAATGTGGAAGTCCCATCGCACACATTCCTGGAATTTCAAGAAAAATGTGGATCCCAGAGCCAGGCTGTACACAAGGCCTTGACTTTTGTGCAATTTACCAACCACTGAGGTTCTGGCTTTGGATGATAGTAGTTAAGGCCCTATCATTTAGACTGTGTCTGATATTCATGTACATCCTTGGCCCCACTTGAAGAAGAAAAAAAAAGTACATAAAGAAATCTAGTGGCTGCAATCTCTGACTTCCTGCAGAACATTCGAATAGCCTTACTGCTTCCAGCTGCAATACTTTCTCTCGCTGAGAAATGAAAAATCAGTTAGGTCAAAATTTCAAATCTTAATAATCCCAGGATTGTGAAAGTACTGGAGCCATTAGATCAGCATAACACCCCAAGGTTCTGGCACTTTGTCAGCATTGATTGTAACACATCGTGGACCATATGGGGATTGCTTTGAGAAGTTCTGAGCTGCAAATTACAATCGCTATTTAAGATATAATATCCACTAAAAAATATGGAAGTAAAACACCACTCTTTGAAGAACATGGATATGCCTGAATTATATTGCGAATGCATATTATACAAACATAACTCTATAAGGTGCAGAGCCCAAATACCTTTCAACGATGTTGAGGCAAGAGACACCATCTTGTCCACCCACAGCATAAAGATATCCCCCTAGAACTGCAACACCAACACTTGTCCTGCAAGTGCTGGTAGGAGCCACATCGCTGCTCCACTGGTTTGTCTTTGGGTCATATCTGTAAAAGATGGACAAGTTACCATTGTAAGTCTTATTACAGCAGAGGTATAGAAGCAAATGCATGAGCAAATCCCCTGACTTCATTTAATCCACCAATGAACAAATAGAAACACAAAGCAAAAACACAAAACAAATAAAGCCCCACTACTTTCCATTGGAGCATATATTTAATCAGAAGCACTAAGAACCGTAGTTTTGGCTGTGATTCACTATAATCAATGCCTTAATATTCCCATTACACATGGAAGGAAACCTGTATCACCTCCACATTTAGGCTGCCAATGCGGATCTTTAGTTACCAGGCTGCATTTGCCTCCAATTTATTCTTCATACTTGTTAGGCTTCATGTATACGGGATGTTATTACAACCTCTCCTGAACGATTTAACTTGACAGATAGTAACCCACGTTTAAAACGTCCGACTTGCCGCGTTTACAATTGTGTTTAAAAGCGTTTTAAAAGAAAAGGAAAAACAAAAACAAACATTGAATTTTTTTCAAAATAGCCAAAAATTGAAAAAAAAAAAAAGCCTGTAAATGAAACGCGGCTAAATGCGAGTTACCGCGTTTAGAAGCGCTTGGCGCTTGAAATACCTCTAAACTCAGCTCCTCAACCCATTTTTTTGCGTTCCAAAAAAGCTTCTAAACTCAACTGCCTAGAAACTACTGTAAACGACCCTGTGTACATGTACTGATAAGATAAGAGAGTTTAGGAGCAGTTGAAAAAAATGCCCAACTGCTTCTAAACGTCCGTATACCCGTTTACCAGCAGCAGTGTACATGAGGTCAGCAAGTCAAAGTTTTGAGGGCAGAGTATCTGCTTGCCAGCCAAGCATCACTCAGCTCATAGATTTCACAAGTTACCTTTTAGCGCATGAATAAAAGCATTAAAAAAAAGTTGTCCTTGTGATGAAAATGGAAGCTATCCCAGACTATCCACAAACATTTTGTGAGGAATGGCCTAACGATTAACATAAATTGCCAGAGATACTATAGGGCCTAAATTATGGTGACACCCCTCCAAATTATTGTTTTCAGGCGTTTCCAATACCTGAATCACATCGCCAGGCATATCGACTGTGGAACTTGCGGACAAGTTAGCCTGGCTGTGTGTCCAAGGGAGTTTAGCGACAGGCAAAGGTAGGGGCAGTCCAGGGGGCTTGACTTCTGAGGACTTAGAGGAAGTTTCTAAACAGGGCTTAAAGCGGGAGTCCGGCGACCAATCTTTTTTTTTTTTTTTTTTTTTTTTTTTTTAGGTCATTGAGACACTTTGCTAACCCCAAAATAATACTCACAGTTTGGGTGTAATATTTCTGCCTGTCTATTATCGTACTGAAGAATAACTTAAAAAATGTGATGCTGGCTGTTTCCATCTAAACATTGATTTCCTGGATGCAGTGAATACTGTTCATTCACATCTTGTTCACACGCATTATCATTGTTTCCGCACTGAATCTTGGGAAGCCTGACACTAAGCTCCCAGGAGACAGTGCGGCGCCAGGGAAAGGCAACACGCCTACTCCCATGGGAGGAGAGACAGGAAGTGCCACAATAAAGTACAATATAAAGGTAATTACAGCGATAAAAAAAAAAATTTGTTCCCACATCTCAGCGCTGTACTCTAACCCGAGCGCAACTGTAAGAGTAAATGGCCACCTGTCGAAAGCCTTCCCTATAAGAAACGGCACGCGCCAGGGCTGCCCCCTTTCACCTTTAATTTTTGTGCTATCTTTGGAACCCTTCCTTAACAGACTAATGGCCAACCCTGACATTGCAGGCATTACAATCAAAGGAAGGGAATACAAAGTCTCAGCGTTTGCAGATGACATTTTGCTTTCCTTGTCCTCCCCAATCACCTCTATACCCAACTTGCTCAAAGACATTGAACACTTTGGGAATCTATCACACTGTAGCCTCCCTGGCGGTTTTCCCGAGTGTGGCTCGGGGTTAAAATTCAGTACCATTAGCGGTAACCCCGAGCCACACTCGGGATCGCATTGCAGGATCCTGGGGCGGCGTTACTTACCTTGTCCCCGGGATCCTGCGATGTCCCCCGCAGTGTCCGAGGGCTCCGTCCTCCTCCGAAGCCTCTCTGTGCCAGGCTCCGTTCCCTGCGAGCGGCGCGACGCACGGGGGCGGAGCCTGGCGGCAAATTCAAAAAACTGTCAAAATCATAACACATACAGTACTGTAATCTTACAGATTACAGTACTGTATGAAATGATTTCACATCCCTTTTGTCCCCAGTGCTCTGGCCCATGCCCTGCATGCAGTTTTACATGATATACACTGTTCTTTCTGCCTGGAAACTGGAGATTGTCCATAGCAACCAAAAAGTGTCCCTTTACGTCAAAAGTGGCTTTAGACCAGCTAGAAAACAGCGATAATAAATTAGAACACTTGCAGAATTGAGCGATAGTGAATTGTGGGGAAATTTATTTTATTACTATTTTTTTTTATTTTTTTTAATTATTTATTTTTATTTATTATATTATAATTTATGTTTTTGTGTTTCAAACTTTATCATACCCGGGATATCTACTAGACTCTGGTTTGGACAGATTTAAGTGTGTTATTGTTAAGATTTACAGACCTACAATATAAAACACCAAATTTCCATGCAAAATAATGGTACCGCTTTCAGCACCTAAAATCCGAAATAATCATACCGCCAGGGAGGTTAAGATTAACTATGCAAAATCACAAGCCTTAAATATCACGCTTACATCGCAGGAACTTGAACGCTGTCAATCCTCCTCCCCTTTTCAGTGGAGTCAACGCTCAATAACCTACCTAGGTGTTCAAATTCCTACCAAACTGGAAGATCTCTACAGGACCAATTTCCTCCAGGTCTTGAAAAAAGCTCAACATGACTTAAAAGAATGGGGGACCCTTAACATTTCTTGGTTCGGTCGCTCAGCCCTTCTAAAAATGATAACTCTACCGCGATTCCTATATTTTATCCAATGTATACCTATTAATCTACCGGCCTCTTTTTTTGCTACATACAGGAAGATGTGCACTCTATTTTTGTGGAAAGGCTCCCCTCCACGCATAAAATTCACCCAACTTACGCGGCCAAAGCTTAAGGGAGGCATCAGACTCCCAGACCTCCATAAGTACTTCCTGGCAAGTCATCTTGCTCGGCTGGTAGACTGGAATGTTCATGAGCCGGGTAAAACTTGGGTCACTTTGGAGAAATCATTCTCTCACCTCCCACTGGAATCTCTACCCTGGATTTTGCCAGGACAAGTTCCACAGCAGACGTTAGCGCACCCTTTTATATCAGCGTCGCTTAACTCTTTCAGAAGAGCAATCAAACTCTCTTTCATATCTTCTATACCGGGCCCTTTAACTCCTTTGAGGGGGAACCCTGATTTCGTACCTGGGCTATCACATTCCTTCCTTAACCAAACATGGCCATATGATAAAATACTAGCGTATCAGTTCTTTGCTGACAAAACCCCTAGATCATACGAGAACCTAGTCGACCTCTCTCTGCTCAAATCCTTTCCCTTCTGGACGTATAGACAGATTCGACATTTCCTTTCTACCCAGGGCACAACCCCGACCTGGACCAGACAACTAACTTCATTCGAGGAAATATGCACCCGCACTTCTCCACAGAGACATCTAATCTCCCACATATACAATACACTTTCAGAAGATGTCGCTTACACCCCTGACTCAGCACACAAAGCTTGGGGAGTGGACCTCCAGACGACCTTGACAGAGGAGGACTGGACATGAATCAATGAATATATACACAAGGGCTCCCCTAATGTTGCCATTCAGGAGAATGGATATAAAATCCAAACACGTTGGTATAGGACCCCATCACTTCTACATAAGTTTTACCCTACCGTCCCAGATACTTGCTGGAGATGCGGAAAAGCTAAAGGGACTATGTTACACATATGGTGGGATTGTGACTCCATACAACCTTTCTGGAAGGAAGTGCATGACCTTATCTCACATATCACAACATACTCTCTGGCCTTCTCGCCTGCCCAGTACCTCCTCCACCACACTCACCTAACTAAAAGTGAGTATTACAAATCTTTGGCTATGCATTTGGTGAATGCGGCTAGGCTCTGCATACCAAAACATTGGCGATCCACCTCCATCCCCACAATAGGGGAATGGTTCCAGAGGATCTCCAGGATAGAGGAGATGGAGGAGTTGGTACATATCTCTCAAGAACGAATTCAAAAGTTCACGACCACATGGGCTTGCTGGACTTACTTCAAATCAACCCAGCGTTACAGAACATACAGACCTTGACAATCACGCTGGTCTCTTCAAGAGGATAAATAACTGAATCATCCAAAATCATCACAATTCAAGAAGCGTTGGGGGGGGGGGGGGGGGGGGGGGTCCCGCTCGGGGAGATTGGACAGGCCGAACCTTTTTTTTTTTTTTTTTTTTTGCTGCTCTTTTCTTTGTTTCTTTTTCCAGTTCTTTATCTTTCCCTCTAAACACATTCCCTATACTCTCATGGGGGGCTATTTACACCCCCTTTTGAGCAGAATATAAGAGGTTACGCTCAGTACCATACGAATGTAACAAACAATAACTGTAAACTTGTCTATACATGTACCTGTCTATATTAATGTAGTATATATGTAACCCGGATCAATATGTTTAAAAGGAATGTAAAATACCTTTAATTCAGTACAAGTTGTTGTATATATGCTTCTGTTAATAAAATTATTATGGAAAAAAAAAATTAAATTTTGTGCGGCATTTGAACATCTATGCAATTAACTGAAGGGGGTAAGATTAAGTTAAAAATTTGAGTGGAACCGCGCTTTAAGGCTGCGAGACAGTGGATACGTTTGGAAGAGGGGATTCAGGCTGTGGCAATTGGCAGGAGAGGTGGCCTGTAAAGAATTCAATAAACTTGTCAGCGTATTTTATCATATAAAAAGGCACATGGTTATGCAAACTGGGGTCACAATTGGAAACATTGTCATGATCAGGATATGAATAGGACTGTAATAAAGGCACATGACTGATACTGGCCACACAAGAGTTAGGAATTGGCAGCTGATCAGCAGTTTTAATGCAGTTCTGGATGCAGGTCTGGGACCAGGACCTAATCTTATCTGTAGCCCAATCTATGTGCGGATTGTGAAGTTTAAGCCAGGGATACCCTAAGATAAGGGGATTATCAGGAGATGAGATCAAGTAGAAGTTGATGGTCTCCCTATGAGAATCCCCAATGGTCAGGGTAATAGGTACAGTGCACAAGGTGGCCAGGCCCATGGACAAGGGAGAGTTATACAGCTAAGACTGAGAAGGGTCTGTGCACCTTAGTCACGGGAATCTGTAGACCAGGCATGTCCAAAGTCCGGCCCGTGGTCCAGTTTTAGTTTATATATATCTTTTGTGGCCCCCCAACGAATCCCAGAGTGCGGCACTCCAGGATTCGTTGGGGCCACAAAAGATATACACTGTATTTATCGTTCCTCGGAGGGGACAGGGCGGGGCGGGACAAGCGTTGTCAGATTACATACAGGAGAATCTCCGGTTTACTCGGCAGCCTCTGTAATAGGAAGTTCCGTCTCCTGGGCTGGCATTGAACGACTGTTCTCTCTGTCATAGGAGGCAGGACTTTGTATTAAAGAGGCCGCCAAGTAAATAGGAGATTCTCCTGTATGTAATCTGTAGGTGTACGTCCCGTCCCCTCCCTGTCCCCTTCGAGGCTGCAGATGGGCATGGATCAGGCTGCACTTTTAGCAATGGTGAGGCTGCATTCAGAAGCTGCATTCGAGGCAATGGCGAGGCTGCATTCGTGGCAATGGCGAGGCTGCATTCGTGGCAATGGCGAGGCTGCATTGATGGGCGCTGACCCCTATTTTGCTTCACAGTTCTTTATTTAAAATTTTAAAAAAGTCAGAAACCTCCCCCTTAAAGTGAAGGTGCGTGTTATATGCTGATAAATACGGTATATCCAACTACCATGCCCAAGCTCATCCTTAGACTCTTCACCACACACAGCCACAAAGGCAAGAGAATTCTTGTTGGGCAGTGTATTCGTTTATTTGCATTTCATTTTAATGGTTCAAAGAATGACAGGCAAAATGGTCGGCTCTCACGCATGTTCACTTCATCAAATCTGGACCTCTTTGAAAAAAGTTTGGACACCCCTGCTGTAGACGGTGCGCTAGGCCCCTATCAATGAAGTTGCTAGCAGCACCAGAAACTATGAACGCTGAAAGGTGATGAGAAAACTTGGCAGAGCCAAGTTGTGCAGGAACAAATAGTTTATTTCTTAGGGAAACAGACAATATAGTCTATAGAAGCGGACCCCATCCGCACTAGACTCCTGGTGTTTCTTGGCTTATTAGGGCAGCTGGCAACAAAGTGGCCATGGTTGCCACAATATAAGCAGATATAACCGGAGTTCTTCTAGCCTTTCCCCCAGAGGATAAATGGGTAGCGCCAATTTGCATGGGCTCATCCTCCAGCAGAGGTTGAGAGGGCTCAGAAAGGGTTAATGAAGAATAAGTAGTAGGCGGCGCACTGGGGGGGGGGGGACAAAGCTCTCTGTATGCCTTTCCCATAAATGCCTTTTTATATCATGGCTTCAATCAATGACTTTGGTTCAGGGTAGTGTACTAAGGAGTCCTTGATGGAGTCTGATAAGCCTAACTTGAACTGGCTTCTTAGAGAGCAGGGTCATTCCACACTGAGTTAGGTGCCCAGCAGCAGAAATCAGAACAGTATTGTTCAGCAGTGCGTTTATCCTGACATAATGACCTAAGGTTAGCTTCAGCTGAATGGGCACAGTCAGGATAATCATAGAGTAAATCTAAGGCCTTTAAAAAAAGCTTCAACTGACCCTCTGGCTGGGTCATCTGTGGGGAGACTAAACACCCAAGACTGGGGTTCCCCCTGCAACCATGTAATAATCTGGTCAACCTACTGTGCTTCAGAAACAGAGGAGTGTGGCTTAGGCTTAAAGTATAACATACAACTATTTTTAAATTTGGAAAACACATGGGTGGGGGGTCACCAGAAAAATGATCAGGCGGGTTAACTTAGGGCTCTGGCTCATGTGTTACTGCTAGAGATGCATTTACACGCACAGACAGTTCCTGGACTTGGTGTGTCAGTTTGAAAATTTCTTCAGCAAATAAGCGAGCCTGTGTAGAGTCCATCTGCGCAGAATTTATTTTTTGTTAAACACTTGCGATAATGTTATGTCTACCACAACGCAGGTGGTCAGACACTATAGTTGGCTACTGTGTTCTTCACCTATAGCAGCCCCCTTTCTCATAAGGCAGGCAGGCCTACTGGTACTCGGTTGGCCCCAGGACTTATACACAATGCTATAGTGCCTGGCCTCCACGCCAGGGTAGATGCGAACTAAGAAAAGCAAATTGATACTTGCGGTTAGCAGACAAATAACGTGGTTCTATGATAGTCCAGGTAAAAGGCAGGCTGAGTTCAAGGAATAGTCCAATTATCTGGTCCAAAGTCATACACAGGGAAATCCAAACTAGCAAAGCAGGGCAGACACAGACAGGGAGCTTAATCAGGAACAACACACGTATCACTCTCTATCACAAGCACCCAAATGAGGCTTGAGCTGGCTTATAACAGGCTTGGTTTCCACTCAGAGACTGATCACATTAATCAGCCTGCAGGTGGACAGACAAGGAGAGTGCCATAGCCAAACTCCAGATGCTGGCATAAAGAACAGGAGCACTAAATGATCCTGAAAGTATGTTACGGCTTTTTTTTTATTTTTTTTTTTTATTTCCAATATTTTTATTGAAGTTTGTAATACAAGGAGGAAAATACAATACAACAATGAGGTGGTACATGGATATTACAGTTTGGATGTATACAGTACATTTGTAGTACAATAACGAAGTTTTATAATAAGAGAAAGAGCCAAACCAAGTAAGGAAAAGGTAAGGAGGTCTTTAAGTAAAGTAGGAGGATGTCTCCACTGGCGGTTATTAGGGTAAGGTGTGAGTATCATGGAGAGTGAAAAATATAGGTAGTCTGATTTACGCTCCCCTGACATCCAAACACCCCTGTTGGGTTCTAACTGTGCGTGGATGGGGGAAGCTAATGATCTCCATAGGCGTCGTCAGAAAAGGGTGTATTTAACCTGTATGATGGTTTGGTATAAGCTGTGCCAGTAGGATAAGGTAGTGGAATATGAAACGTAATTGGGGAAGCACCTCTGTCACCAAATGGCCTGACAATGAGGGGATTATTATCTCTTAGGGACCTAATGTAATATACAACCTTAGGCTGAGGTAGTATATGGGGGTGGCCAGGGATATGAGGGTGGATAGAGGTATGGGGGAACCTGTCCCCTGTGAGTGTATAGTATAGGCAGTTAGTTGTTTGTGGAATACCCCAGGTTGGGTAGAGATGTGTTAGTGTAAGGAATTGCAGTAATCGGCTGTTTCTTTAAAATGTGACCAGCAGGCCCAAGTTTTCTGGAACTTAGTTGGGTTCTCTCTAGCCTGGTGAATAAGGACTTCTATTTCTGCTATTCTGTCTATGCGGCAAAACCAGTGATAAGTAGTTGGGGGGTTGGTTTGTCTCCAGAACATCGGTATGCATTGTTTAGCAGCATTGATGAGGTGGAGGGTGAGAGATTTTTTGTAGGCCGGTGGTGAGGCGGTATACTTCCTTCCAGAAAGGTTGTATGAGTGGGCACTCCCACCATATGTGGAGTAGAGAACCTTGAGATAAATTACATCTCCAGCAGAGTGGGGAAATGCTGGGGTGGTATTTATGTATTCTAACTGGGGTCCTGTACCATCTAGAATATAGCTTGTATCTGTTTTCTTGTGCAGATACATTGATGGATCCTTTATGAATGTGTTCAAAGATCTGCTCCCATTCAACGTTAGATCTAATGATAGCTCTTTTTCCCATCGTTGGCTAATGGCGTTGGATTTGGGGCTGCAGTCTAAGAACAGGAGAGAGTACATGGTTTTAAAGGTAGTGTATTCCCTATGCCATTTGGTCAGAGGTTTAGAGCTTTGGATGAAATGCCTAACCTGCAAATATTTAAAGAAGGGGATAGTTTGTTCGGGAAAGCGAGAGGTTAGAGTTGCGTATGTAGAGAACTCAACGTTATGGAAGAAGTGTTCTGCTCGAAAGAAAGGTAGTCGCCTCGGGATTTCAATGGTGGAATTTACAAGGCCAGGAGGGAAATCAGGATTTTGTTCGATAGGGGTCAGGGGTCCAGGCGAGGATGCCGTGTTGCGTTTATTACATGCCATCCTAAAATGGAGGATAGTAGCGTGTATAAGTGGATGGTCAGTACATTCTTTGGGGATCGTTTTCTGCGAGATCCATGGTAGATGGGATATCAGAAAGCCCACAAATGACTCCTCAAGCTTAATCCAGTCCTTATTGTCTGTGTAAATATGCCAGTCGATTACTCTGGTCAATAGGCAGGACCAATGGTATTTGTAAACATCCGGGAGTCCGATTCCTCCTCTTGATTTAGGAAGGGTTAATCTATCCCAGCGTAGTCTGGGTGCTTTAGAGGACCATATAAAGTTTCTGCAGAGTCGTTTGTAGGTCTTGAAGAACGTTGCGGGTATACGGATTGGAAGGGTTTGGAAGAGGTATAGGAATCTGGGAAGAATATTCATTTTTATGATGGACGCTCTTCCAAACCAGGAAAAGAGGCCCGTGTTCCATCTCTGTAGGTCCTGTTGGATTGATTGTAGAAGGGGCGAAAAGTTTCTGGAGTATAGGTTTGAAAGATTTTTGGGGATCTGAATATCTAGGTAGGTGATAGCGTGGGGTTCCCATTCAAAGGGAAAGTTTGCTTGACAGTGCGTTACTGTGGTGGAAGGTAGGGTAATGTTCAATGCTTTAGATTTAGAGAAGTTAATTTGGAGGTTAGAGAGTGATTTGAATAGAGTGAGGTCTTTTAGTAGGTTGGGAATGGAGGTTAGTGGGTCCGAAAGGAAAAGCAGGATGTCATCAGCGTAGGCTGCTAGTTTATAATGTTTGTGTTTGATGTGAATACCCTTAATGTCGGGGTTAGCTTTTATTCCACGAAGAAGGGGCTCCATGGTAAGAATGAAGATAAGGGGCATCCTTGGCGTGTGCCATTCGAAATGGAGAAGGCGTCCGACAGGCGGCCATTGAGCCTAATTCTGGCTGATGGCGTGGAATATAGGGCGAGAATCAATTGAAGTAGGTGGTCTGGGAATCCCATAGCCTTTAGTGTTGCCATCATGTAGTCCCATGCCACTCTGTCGAACGCCTTCTCCGCATCGAGGGACAACAAAAAAACAGGTTTCGAGGAGCGTGATAGCCAATGATGTATGGCTTTTATGGTGTTATCCCTGGCCTCCCGTCCAGGAACAAAACCTACCTGATCTAGTGATATCAGCTTGGGGAGTAGAGGAAGGATACGATTTGCGAGGATTTTCGCGTAAAGTTTTACAACCACATTCAGGAGAGATATGGGCCTATAATTTGATACTAAGGTGGTGTCCTTGCCAGATTTCGGTATAAGCGTTATGTGGGCAGCTAGAAGCTCAGAAGATGCTGCTAGCAGGACTTTTTTTACCGTCCTGCCAGCGCATCGCTCCAGTGTGAAAGCTCTCGGGGCTTTCACACTGGAATGAAAGCAGCGGCACTTTCGGGTCGGTTTGCAGGCGCTATTATTAGCGCAATAGCACCTGCAAACCGCCCCAGTGTGAAAGGACCCTAAGAAAGGCTCTCAATATGTGCTTTTTTAGCTTTACGTCTTTTCGCAGCTATAGAGATGAGTTCACCCCGGAGGACACATTTGTGTGCTGCCCAGAGAGTTGTAGGTGAGATATCTGCAGATTCAATTTCAAGAAAATAGTGTGTCAGGCTTTCGGTGATTTTCTGTGTTATGTCCAGGTCTGTCAGTAGTGAATTATCAAGGCGCCAAATGGAAAGATTCGTTTGTGAGGTTGGGAAAGTCAGGGTCATAGTGATGGGGTTGTGGTCAGAAAGAAGCATGGGATCAATGGTAGCTGTATTGAAAAGTGTCAGGTCATTCTGTGAGATGAAGTAGTCCAGTCTGGAGTATTTATTGTGTGGTGAGGAGAAGAAAGTGAAGTCCTTTTTTTTGGGGCGGAAAGTACGCCAAGTATGGTGTAGAGATAGGTCATTTAGTTGGGATTTGATCGCTCTTAGAGCTCTGTATGTCAGGAATGAGGATCCTGCGGATGTGTCCTGGGCTGGAGATAGTGCTACATTAAAATCGCCTCCTACTATCAGGATGCCACTCTGAAAGGAGGTAAGCTGGTGTAGGGTTTTTCGGAAAAAGGGTACCTGGTGATTATTGGGAGCATACAAATTAGCCAGTGTAATAGGTCTGTTGTGTAGCTTGCCCTTGAGGAATAAGTATCTACCTTCATTGTCTCGTTCTATATCTTGTATTTGGATGGGACGGTGTTTAGAGAATAGTACCGAGACGCCCTTGGTTTTTGAAGCTGTATTGGAGGCATGGTATGCTGTTGGATAGAAGCTGCTATGAAGTTTTGGGATGTTATCTGATCTAAAGTGAGTCTCTTGTAAAAACACTATGTGAGCTTTAGTCCTTTGAAGGTGTAGTAGTAGTTGGGATCTCTTTTCCGGGGTATTAAGTCCATGAGTCTTTAGTGAGTAAAATTTAACACTGAGGTTGGGAGGGGACGTGATGAGTTGGGTCATGGCCTGGTGAATATCGTGAATTTGTATTGGGGAGGGGTGGGGTTGATGATCCTCAGATAGGAGGGTCAGAGGTAGATGATCCTCAGATAGGAGGGTCAGAGGTACTCCAAGTTAACGTACCGAGGAAGGGGGGAACCAGCCGTCCCTTCTCACGATTGTGCAGGTTCGGCGATTTACAGCACCCAGGCAATGTATACTAACTCTTCAGTGTTCTACACTGTACCAAAGCGCTGTGTGGGGGTTGGCAAAGAAGTGACGAGGAGGAGATAGTTGGAGAGAGTGTCTACCCGCCGCTACAGGGTATTTTTATGTATATGTGGAGGTAAACCTTGTAAGTAATGTGTTTCTGAAAACAGGGTAAAAACTAGACAGTTGAGTACAGTAACAGGTAATCAAGGAACAGTTAATAATAACCATAAACAATAGACAACTGGCCATATGGGCCATAGATGGCCTTATGTGGTTCACAAGCTGTATGCCATTCTCCCCACCCAGACAGTATGCTAAAGCATAGTTCAGACAGTGAATTTAATTATGGTAATGACTGTAACAAGGAAAACCCACATTAGTGTATATGGTGATAACTCCGAAACCCCTTAGAGTGGAGTGTGTGTAAAGAAATCGTGGTCTGTTATAGAGAGTCTTAGGCAAAGTGAATGCCCCAGTGATGACAGGGAACATCATCAATAATATGCACTCTAAACGGGGACGGAAAACAAATATGCTCATTACAGGCTGGTATAGTCATATTTGTACAATGGTGTCTATGTACATTATAATTAGCCCCGGTAGATTTATATTTGGTGGCTCACAGAGGAGGGAGGTGAGACACCACGCCAACGCATTTAGCATAGTGTATGGCTTAAATGCCTGGAATAATGAGATGTCAAGGCACCTAAATTTGCATCTTAATGGCGGAGAGACCTGTTCGTCTAGTCAATGCTGATGCCATCGGGGTATCTGGGTTATGTGCTATATTTCAGGCGTAACGGGGCAATAGTCTAAGCCAGCGTTTCACCCCCATCCCCCTCCCCTGCAAGCCCCTCAGCATTAATAAACACATTTTAACAGAAGGGTTAGTTATTTGGTATCGCCATTAGGGGCGCATTAGTACAGTTGTCTGTCAGCATTTCTATACGTGCCCGAGGAGTGTTGAAGTGAGGTGAGAATGAACCTCTACCTCTCAGCCTGGCTGATAGAAGAGAGGCCTATGTGCAAGGGTGCATGCCGGGATCCCCCCGGATCCAATAAGTGCATGGAAGTGTGTGGGGGGGGCAGTTTGACTGGCTAAGGTATCCGGAGACAGCTAGTATTTATAGATCCCCTAAAGGGGTATGGTAGAAGGTGTTCTCCATGTTGAGGAACGGGGGAGATCCCGGCACACCCCCCCGAGCACAACTGTCAAACCGGTCCCTTACATATCATCCAGAGATACTAGTGAAAATATTAGTAGGCACAGTCCGAGGTGGAGAGCCTGCAGATGTAGGTCCTCATCCAGGAGCAATCCATTAAGGCGGTGTTCTAGGCGTGAGACGATAGGCAACGGTGGTCAAAGAGTGAAAAGGCGTCTTGGTCCCAATGTCCTGTGTATCTATGTTAATGCTCAGATTCTGCACCATAGGGATGTATGAAGGGTGGGTGGATGGCAAGACCATCCATCTACAGAAGAAGGAGGTTACTAGTAAGGCAGTACAGGTATATATTCGTTACGGCATGTTAGCTGCAGCCTGATTTCATATCTGAGCAAAGGAGGAATAAAGGAATAAACTGTAACTGGATTGAATAGGAGAGTTATGTAAAGAGTGAAAGAGAGTTAGTTTACCGGGTTAAGTGGAGCCGGCATCCAGTTACAAGCATATGTGCCTGAATAGGTATCAATAGTCACGTCGGGCTCGCCGCTGTCTAGGTGAATCAGCGGGGCTAGGATCCTGACGTATGCTGTGGGATACCGAGCAAATTCTGGGGCCCGAGGGGGATCTGCGTCTGCGGTATTGAGTAGCCTGTGCCTCCATGGGCTCTTCTTGGCGCACATCCTTCCTCGTGACTGCACAGCGGAATTCAGCATACCATTGTGGGACATCCACGAGTGGGATGCCCAGGGTATCGCAGAAACGTTGTAAGTCCTCTGGCACTTTCAGTAGCGCAGTACGGCCTTGTGAGGTGGCTGATAAGCAAAAGGGGAACTTCCATTTATAGTGTATTCCATTAGCATGGAGGGTATCAAGAAGAGGTCTGAGATCCCTGCGGTGCTGCAGCGTTATGCCGGAAAGATCTTGAAATATTTGTATGTTAGCCCTGTCAAAGAGAAGTTGGGTTCTATTTCTTGCCTTCCTCAGTATATCTTCTTTGATTTTGAAATCCACAATACAGCATATGACATCTCTGGGGGGATCAGTATCCCTCCCCTTGGGTCTGGGTGCTCGGTGGATCCATTCCATTTCTATCTTTGTTTGAGCAGGTCGGTCAAGTAGGTTATTGAACAGGTCAGTGACTGCGGAGGAAAGCTGCTCATTTTCAACTGATTCGGGGAGGCCGCAGATTCTCAAGTTATGGCGTCTGCCTATGTTATCAAGGTCCTCCATATGATGCTGGGGGTCCCTGAGCTGAAGGGTGTGTGTGTCTATCTTCAAGGTAGCCCTTCTGAGGACTGTGCCCTGTTGAGCAGAAACTCTTTCTGCCTCACGGACCCTGTCATTCAGCGTGTGCATATCGAGGCAGAGCTCGGAAATGGCGGCAGACAAGGTATCCTTAATGTCCGCCGCTATGGTCCTCAGGTCCTGTATGCTGAGGTGTTGGTGGGGAGGGACACAGTGTTCCCCCATGTCCGGAGTGCCCTGCGGTGTGGGAGCGGGCGGTGAGTCAGTCAGTGACTGAGATGCTGCCTGGCTTCCTCCGTGTCGGGAGGACGCCATATTCCCTCTCTGGGACCGGAACATCTCCGGAATATGGTGGTTAGAATCCCCGCTTTAATCGTGAGGGGAGCGGGATCGTGACGCTGATGAGGTACGGGAAGCGGTCCCCATGTCCAGGCAGTAGTCCGGGGTGTCTTTACCTCCGTATGAGAGCTGAAGCAGTCTGCAGCGGCGGGAGTTCTGAAATTAAGCTGCCATCTTCCAGTCAGGTCAGGCCACGCCCCCCATATGTTACGGTTTTACCATATATCCACGCATGTCCTCACTTTTCAAAGTGCCATAGAGGAGATTAATGCTATAGTAAATCAACAATTTTTTACACAGAGCAAAACATCTTAAGGAAGTCATTCACAAGAGAATAAAACAAAAAGTACAGCATATGCCCTTATCTCTCACCTTTCAACACTGTTGAGGTATGAAGATCCATCATGACCACCTACAGCATAAAGAAGGTCATCCAGAACACTGACACCGACCCCACATCGCCGTTTACTCATGGAAGCCACCATTCTCCACTCATTGGTCTGAGGATCATAGCGTTCAACACTGGAAATGGCATCTCCGCTGCACCAACCTCCCACTGGAAGTAAAAATCTCATTAACCAACTTGTTCCAGCATGGTAAATATACGCTTTCTGTATGGAATAAGGATTGCATTATACCCACTGCAGCACTGTGTCAGTCATGTAGCATTAGAGACTAATATGAATCCAGAAAAACTGGTGGCTCATTTCTTCAGCAATTTGTAAATTTTTGGTTTAGATATGTGCATGCAGATTTGTCCTTGGGAGAGAATAATGCAGTTGATGAACCCAAGCAATAAGGATTTATGAACTGCACAGATAGATTTGCATATTCAGGCAACCTGGAAATTTCAAAAAATTGTTGAAAAAAATAGATTTACTGAACCTGCCAAAACTTTAAGGCCTCATGTACACTGCTGCTGGTAAACGGACGTTTAGGAGCAGTTGGGCATTTTTTTAAACTGCTCCTGAACTCTCCTCTAGGTTATCTTACACAGGGTCATTTACAGTCGTTTCTAGGCAGGTGAGTTTAGAGAAACGCAAAAATATGGGTTCAGAAGCTGAGTTTGAGAGCTGCATGGTAGCCAATGAGCTTCTAATTTCAGCATGACAAGAAGGCCTCATGCACACTGGACATTTTTACAGCTGCTGTTTTTGGCTTAAAGAGGAGCTCCACCTTAAAAAAAATATTAAAAGTCAGCAGCTACAAATACTGCAGCTGCTGACTTTTAATAAATGGACACTTACCTGTCCCAGGGTCCAGCGATGTCGGCAGCCGAAGCCTATCGATCGCTCGTCTCTTGGCTTCCCCCACCGCCATCCTCGGTCAGGGAATCAGAAAGTGAAGTGTTGCGGCTTCACTGCCCGGTTCCCTACTGCGCATGCGCGAGTCGCGCTGCGCCTCTTCACTGGTCCCCCTTGTGTTCTGGGAACTGTGTGTTTCCCAGAACACAACGGGTGGGGGGGGCAGGTATCTGCGACCATCTAAGCCTGGAAGTGGGTGCAGATACCTGTATTAGACAGGTATCTGCACCCCCCTCCCCCCTGAAAGGTGCCAATTGTGGGGGAGGAATCCGATGAGCGGAAGTTCCACTTTAGGGTGGAACTCCGCTTTAAGGCATTTTTTTTCTGCAGCCAGTAAACGCCCCAGCATGTTATCCTTTGTGTCCATGCACACATAGGCTGTGATCAGCGTTTTTTTTTGGCAGGGGCGTTTTCTGGCTGGAAAAAAAACCCAGAACTAGTGGGTTTTCAGCTGTAAAAACGCTCTAACTCGGATAAAAGCTGAAAAATGCTGAAAAATGTGTCTATTCGGCATTTATCAGCGTTTGAGGCATAAGCTTTTGTGGGAGTATAGTTTTGCAAAAAAAAAAAAAAAAAAAAGCTGAAAAACGCTACTGCAAAACTCATTCTACAGCTTATGCTACTGGCGGTTTTACAACGTCCAGTGTGCATGAGGCCTAAAACCTGGTAACTAATTGGTTTCTATGCACAGCTGCACCAGATTTTACAATTTACAGTTTTAGTAAATCAACCCCATTGTGCTCTGTGCTCTGCAGTGTGTGTGAGGTCAGCGCAGAAAAATAATCCTTTCATTTGTGTGTTTTTAGAATAATGTACAGAAGAAATTGCTGCAAATAAAACAGGTACAACTTATGTAAGATGATTTGTTTCATCTCTGTGTATCACCTGAGGCTAGTCACTCCACTGGATGTAATATACATATATATATATATATACATATATACACACACACACACACACACACACAGTGGGGGCGGAAAGTATTCAGACCCCCTGAATACTCTTTGTTATATATCAGCCATTTGCTAAAATCATTTAAGCTCGTTCGTTTTTTCCTCATTAATGTACACACAGCACCCCATATTGACAGAAAAACACACAATTGTTGACATTTTTGCAGATTTATTAAAAAAGAAAAACTGAAACATGACATGGTCCTAAGTATTCAGACCCTTTGCTGTGACACTCATATACAGTATTTAACTCAGGCGCTGTCCATTTCTTCTGATCATCCTTGAGATGGTTCTATACCTTCATTTGAGTCCAGCTGTGTTTGATTATACTGATTGGACTTGATTAGGAAAGCCACACACCTGTCTATATAAGACCTTACAGCTCACAGTGCATGTCAGAGCAAATGAGAATCAGGAGGTCAAAGGAACTGCCTGAAGAGCTCAGAGACAGAATTGTGGAAAGGCACAGATCTGACAAGGTTACAGACATGGCATTCCACCAACGTTTACCATCCGACCTAACAGAACTGGAGAGTATCCCCAAGGAGGAATGGCAGTGGATCCCCAAGGAGGAATGGCAGAGGATCCCCAAGGAGGAATGGCAGAGGATCCCCAAGGAGGAATGGCAGAGGATCCCCAAGGAGGAATGGCAGAGGATCCCCAAGGAGGAATGGCAGAGGATCCCCAAGGAGGAATGGCAGAGGATCCCCAAGGAGGAATGGCAGAGGATCCCTAAGGAGGAATGGCAGAGGATCCCCAAGGAGGAATGGCAGAGGATCCCCAAATCCAGGTGTAAAAAACTTGTTTCATCTTTCCCCAAAAGACTCATGGCTGTAGTTGATCAAAAGGGTGCTTCTACTAAATACTGAGCAAAGGGTCTGAATACTTAGGATCATGTGATATTTCAGTTTTTCTTTTTTAATAAATTTGCAAAAATTTCAACAATTCTGTGTTTTTCTGTCAATATGGGGTGCTGTGTGTAAATTAATGAGGAAAAAAAAATGAACTCAAATGATTTTAGCAAATGGCTGCACTATAACAAAGAGTGAAAAGTTTAAGGGGGTCTGAATACGTTCTGTCCCCACTGTATATATAGTTTAAAACCCTTTTAACAACGCCAGTTCTAAAAGTCAACTGACAAAGTGTCAGTACTCTAGCCCTGACCCAACACATAATGAATGTCTGAATTTAGCAATCATTGTTTTAAATGCAAACTGCAGTGTTCAAAAAAAAAAAATGTTTATATTTAGTTAAGAGTTCCACCAGAACAGAGAAAAGCAGTCATCAATCAGATGTTCACTTATGGAAGATTTGGAGAAAACATTGAGACCCCTTTCACACCGAGGGTGTTTTGCAGGCACTATAGCGTTAAAAATAGCGCCTGCAATCTGCCCTCAAACAGCTGCAGCATTGTCTCCAGTGTGAATGCCCGAGGGCTTTCACACCGGAGCGCTGCGCAGGCAGGACGGGAAAAAAGTCCTGCCAGCAGCTTCTTTGGAGCGGTGAAGGAGCGGTGTGTTTACCGCTCCTCCACCGCTGCTCCCCATTGAAATCAATTGCGGTGCATTGCGGGCGGTTTTAACCCTTTTTCGTCCGCTAGCGGGGGTAAAAGCGCACCGCTAGCGGCCGAAATGCGCCGCTAATCCGAAGGTAAAACGCCGCTATAAGTAGCGGTGTTTTACCGCCGACACTATGCGCGGTCCGGTGTGAAAGGGCTCTTTACTGAAACATTTATTGAAATGGCTCTTCTGAGTCTCTTGGCAGTTTGTCTGCATATTTCAATGTACAGGATCACAGTTGGATATGAGCGATTCCACTTGGTCAAATGTGCATGAATGGAAATGTCTGCTGCACAAAACCTAACTTTTAACATGCATAAACCCAATGACTTGCATATATTTAGCATTTTTGTAGCATGAAAACAAGAAGTAAAAAAAATAACTATTTAGTTACACCACACAACCTAATATCACAAGCTGCTTTAAATCTTGACAATATAAAATGTACCTGCAAAGAGCACTTCTCCACAACGAATGGGTTTTCGAGGCCTTGTCCTGGGCCCTTGCATTAGAGGACGTTCCTGAGGCAGAAGAAGATAGTTCTTGGCTTCATCTACCAAGTCCCTTTGATTAAAAAAAATGCAAGTAAAATCAGTATATTTAAATAGCAGTACTAGCTGTATAAAATCTTTCAGCAAATGGAACACAGGGAGAAATTGATGTGTGGTCAACCTAAGTAACCACTTTCTTTGAAGCATTAAGCTGGCCACAGATGACTCTTTTTTTGATTATCCAGTGGGCTGAATGAAAAACAAACTGATTTCTCCATCCACACAGGTGGAACACAGTGACCATTAGCTGCAGCCTGATCGAGACAATTTCTAGCATCCACATTTGACAGAAGTAGATTTAACAATCGACTTTTTTCGAACAGAGACAGACGCACATGGATCAAAATTATTTCAGGCCCTGCTGAACCGGCCGAATTTTAATCCATCTATGGCCAGCTTTAGAGGGGTATTTTCTTTCCTCAAAAAAAGGTGCATCTGCATTTCAAATGGAGACCCCCAACATCAACTCCCCCACAGTCCTGTTTCAAAGGATACAATTTAAGAGTTTGTCAGCAAATCCGCAGCCAGTATATTAGATATTACAAGATTTTGCCAGCAACAAATGTAGGAGTTCACTATGTCATCTTAAGGAACCCTGTGTGGCCCTGAAATGTTGGCTTATTTTATTAATATAACATTGTGCGAATAAAGGATTGTATTGGTTTGCAAGGGAGTGCTGGTGAAGTCTCATCGTTTTACTGTGATTTACGTGGCGCCATCTGCTACAGTCACTGTGAGCGCCTATTACCAAGGTCACTAAACATTGAAAGAAGTGCGTTCCTCATCCTTTATTTTCATTTTCATTTTTTTCTATTTCATTTTTTCTTTTTTTTAATTTATTGTACTTTTTCATTTACAAACGGTTTTATTGCTACTCATTTTTTTTTTCATTTATTTTTTCATTAATTTCACTAATTTGAAACTTTATCTTCTATATTACACATCCAATCATGCTTTATTGGTCATCTTGGGCTTAGTTTGTTTTCCTGGTGGTCGCTGTACCTGGCACACCTTGGCCGGTTGGATTTGTGTATTCTCTGACACTCGGGAAGTGTCCCCTTGTGTCATTACTGTCTGTATCCCTCTGGTCTTCTTTTGTTGCCATCTCCTTCCGGGTTGTAGGCGCCTCCTGTGCCCGTAATCTCTGGGTGCCATCTTGGTCCACCTTGGCCACTGCTCTTCCAAGCGCAGTCAGCGGTGCCCATCTACGTGGATTGCTTGGCGTGTCAGCGGGTTCTGAATGTGTGACTTCACTCCGCACAACGCGCCCCATGCCCTGGGGCGGTGCAGGGTGACACCACGCGCTCTGTTCCCGGGAGACATCCGCTCTGGCGCCAACAGGCGCGATGCGCACCTGGGGCCAATCATTAGAGCCTGCTCCCTCCCCTCCTTTCATCCATTTGCGTATATATATACATACACACACATATACACACACACATATATATATACACACACATATATACATAACTTCCTCTCATGCTGCAACCAGGGTGACTTCTGATATACAGGTCGTGCCAGGCAGGGAGGATCCTCTAACATAGGTATGTAAGCTGACTCCTCATGTTCTTACACATAGATTCTATGTAGGATTCTAAGTAGGAGATTGGGGGGCTAGATTTTGTATTTTGCCACCCTCTCCTTAAGATACTATCTACATTTCTTATACAATTATACCTGCTTATCTTCCTTTTAAAATATGTTTGGGACCATACCATCTCCCCCTGCATCACCAGTTGGACTATTAGGTTTAACAAACCCCCATCAGCACTAGATATATAATACTATCCAATATAAGTGGCTGTCTGTGTGGTCTGGGACCCTCCCTTTTCCTGTCTTTTGTGAGGTTATTTATGCATTTGTTTATGCAACATGCAGTTACTTTGCCCTTGCTGCCATTTACCTTATATATATATATTTTTGAAAATATATGTATACACATATACACTGACTCTACCTTCTCTATGCTTTGCCCCTTGTGCTCTATATCAGGTTGTCTCTGTGTAGCCTCCCGTGGGTTTAAACCAAGCCTGGGTGGGGTGCTTTGTGCTCCCCTACCAACTTCTGTGGATCTTATAACACTGTTTTTACTTCACTGGCCTGCTCACTCTCAGGCAATGTGAGTAACTCTTCAACGGTTTTCCTTTTGTCTCCTTACTGTCTTTTTCCTGCTTCATGTACACGGAATGACCTCTGTGAATATGCTCTAATATGCGTTTTATTTTATAGAAGAAATTTACTAAAGTTGTTAAAAACCTACCTTGAAGAAGGAGCGTATAGAACTCCGAAACATGTTGGTGTCAGGTTTACACACCTATTCCATCATTGCACAGTGATCCACTACAATTTTGTAGCTGTATGTCCATTCATGAATATTCTCTTTCATGTAACATATTGTATGCATTTCATTTTATCATACCCCTTTTTTTATACATTATGAAACCCATAAAATACTTGAGTTTAACTGTTGTTCAGCATGTGTCTGTACACTCGTTTAGCCTAAAAAGTCCCACCTAGCCGTTTTGGGGAGTTCTCTTCTCATTTAAACCTTAGAGATGTGGCCTTATTAAGTAGCGATCTGTAACCTCTCTTTTTTTTTCTCTTTTCTCATCCTTTAATTTATGGGAGTTCAAGAAGGGTCTAAAGCAGAGGTCTACCAACTCTAATGATAACAAAAGGAAAAATTGCTGTGACAGACCTGCATTCTTCATCGCTCTTAATGAGTGGATCAGATCCCACTGTTCCTACCAGAAATTTGGGACTGAGCAGAGGCAATCTGACATGTTGTAGAACCTAAGAAAAAGTGATACAAAAGTTCATTCTTTAGACATATAATAAACCAAAGTAAAGTACCGTGTATAATGTGTCAATGTAATGACGAGCAGTAAATGATTTTGAATTCAGTTTGCCAAAATCTCACCTATACTTTCAGGTCTAATATATACAGTAGTTTCTTATTAGTACTTAAAGTAGACCTTCACCCATTTCACCCTTCGCTCTTTTGTATCCCCTGACCCCTCTGCTTCACAACTATCAGGTTCTTTTTTTTTTCCTTTTTTTTTTTTTTTATTAAAAGTTTCCACCCGCTGGAAGTGTTAGTTTTGATGTCAAATTACAATTTAGTTTTAGTCTTTTGACTAAAATGCCATTTTAGTTTAAGTTGTATTTTAGTAGACTAAAATCTCCTATACATTTTAGTCGACTAAAATCTAATGGGTTCAATTAAAATTGTAATGCATTATTTAAGCATTTCTCTAGAATTGCCAAACTCATTATATACTCCTGGAATAAAAATCTAACATGTTATTTATGGTATTAAGGTTGAACATGCACTACAGACACAGATTTAGCCGTTGTGATATAAAACGTCTTTATAAATAAAATCAAGTTTCATAAACAAACAAAAATATTGCTTTTTGATAAACAGTGCAACTTTAAAATATATATAAAAAACAAAAACAAAAAAACAACAAACACAAACACCTCTATTGGCTGTAATGCCACTGCACATATTACCTGAATATATTACCAATATTAAGAAAAAAATAAAGAAAAGCCTTTTTCTTAATTTCTTTTGCTTCAGCAACTTAGATGCCCCCTACTTATTCTTATGTGGTAGTCCAGTGTTAATTTTTACGTCAAATTTTGATTCAGATTCAATCATAGTCTTTTGACTAAAATGCCATTTTAGTTTTAGTCGTATTTTAGTCATCTGAATTGTTATAGTTTTAGTAGTATTTTAGTCTACTAAAATGGCGTTAATTTAGTCCACGAAAATATTTTCAACTACAAAATTAACGCTGCACCTAAGCGAATGACGTCAGAGTCTCCCACATCACCCCATTCAATAATGGGGAAGAGGGGGTGAGCCTAGTGGTATATCGGTAGGCTGCGCCAGAACCTGGAAGAGCCGCCGCAGCCTTTCCAATGATGTCGCAAATGAACATGGTGGTGTAGGACCCAGCAATGGCTGCTGAGAAGGGGATTTCAGCAAGACAACACTGGATCATTTGTGTGGGTGAGTATTTTTACTGTGGCCATCTCAGTAAAAGAAAAGGAGAAGAAAAAAAAATTAAAAAATTGAAACTCCTCTTTAAAGTGGTGTTCCACCCAAAAAAAAAATACATGAATGTGCATAAAAAAACCCATTTGGAAATGTTTTTTCTTTTTACTCACCTCTAAATGCCTGTTGCTAGGGGGTCCCACGTAGTCTGCCTCTTTCAGTGCCTGGGCGGGTGACATCACTTCCCCTAGGCACAGGAAGGGCTCAACTCTGCTCCCTCCCTCTTGTCAATCACCTGTAATGGGTCCCAGATGACTGAGCGGCCAATCACGGCGCGCGGCGCTGCTCGCGCATGCGCAGTGGGTGCCTGGCTGTGAAGCCACAGCCCGGCGCCCACAGTTGCAATGCCGGCGCCGCCGAACGGAGGGGGAGATGAGCGGGGCTTCGATCCCCCACATCGCTGGACCCTGGGACAGGTAAGTGTCCAATTAAAAGTCAGCAGCTGCAGTATTTGTAATTTATCTAGTGAGATTGTTAATTATTTCAATTATTTCCGCACTTGGCAGAAAAGAAAGGTAACATGCTTGCTCCAGTATTTATGCAATTTTTTTTTTAAATATCCATTTATTCCTAATTCTGACATTTGTTTCTGACAAAATATAGAAAACATGTCTTGTACACATGAGGTTTTGATCACTACTGTAGTGTTTTTTCTATCTGGAACTGCAGAAGTGTAAGGTGAATGGTGTTAAGGACATGCATTTTGTGTAAACATCAGCAATAAAAATTACTCCTCATTTTCTCTGTGGGAGTTAAAAGGTAAGAACTAGAAGAAAGCAAATATTTACTGAATCTCAGAATGTTTCAACTTTTGATTGCTAAAAAGGCATTTGCGTAAGCTACTACATTATCCTAAAGTATATATATATATATATATATATATATATATATATATATATATATATATATATATATATTTATTTTTTTTTTTTAAGATATCAGTAGATTATCAGTCATCAGGACACAAAATTTTTCTGTATAAAGCATACCTGTGGCAACTGCGGCCTCCGTTCTTGGATGCTGTATTTCACCCATGCCATGACTGCATTAAATACTTGTTCTTCACTGCGCACATTCAGCTCATCACTGGAAATGATATCAATCAGCTGATTGGCAGGGAGAAGCATGAACTCCTCGCTTTCCATTACCTGGAAGGAAAGGAAGTACGATACATAAGAAAACAATTAATTATACTGAAGTCCAACACTCCTTGGATGTGGTCTGCATTTGTTTTCTTTTTTAGGCTTCTCTTTTTTTCCCTCCAACCGTTGATCCAATCAGTAACACATGCCCTGTCCTATAGGGTAATAGTACTCATTCACTGCATCTATTAAAGTACAGCACTGTCACCCTTGGCTGCCCTTCTGCTTGGGCTATAATCTTCGCCCCCTCTCATCTCTATAACATGGAGATGATGTTCTATAGTTCACAGAAAAGCTGATAACATTGTAGGAGATTTCCGTTTAGCACACAAGTTACAAGTGCACTGGATTTCTGGCAGGGTCAAAAGGCACTTACTGCATCTGCAAAATACATATAAAATATTTGACACCTTAGAAAAAAGCTGCCGTTTGCTGCTGCTAACAATGGTCCAACAACATTCATTACTGCCTCAGTACAGCTCATAATCAGAAAAGACAATAATGCAAAAGATTTTGACATTATGTAAACTTTACCCTTACTGTTTTCTCATAAGTGCTATGAGGCACATTCTTGTATTTTGGCAATGTAATTGGTTTCTAATTGCTATTAAAGCTTCCATAATATACAATGGATATAAAAAGTCTACACACCCCTGTAAAAATGTCAGGTTTCGGTGATGTAAAACAATGAGATAAAAGATGAAAAAAAAAAAAATAATGTGGTTGCATAAGTGTGCACACCCTCTTATAACTTGGGATGTAGCTGTGTTCAGAATTAAGCAATCACATTCAAACTCATGTTAAATAGGAGTCAGTACACACCTGCCATCTTTTAAAGTGCCTCTGATTAACCCCAAATAAAGTTCAGCTGTTCTAGTAGGCCTTTCCTGATATTTTCTTAGTCGCATCCTACAGCAAAACCCATGGTCCGCAGACAGCTTCCAAGGCATCAGAGGGATCTCATTGTTAAAAGATATCAGTCAGGAGAAGGGTACAAAAGAACTTCCAAGGCATTAGATATACCATGGAACACAGTGAAGACAGTCATCATCAAGTGGAGAAAATATGGCACAAGAGTGACATTACCAAGAACTGGACGTCCCCCCAAAATTGATGAAAAGACGAGAAGAAAACCGGTCAGGGAGGCTGCCAAGAGGCCTACAGTAACATTAAAGGAGCTGCAGGAATATCTGGCAAGTACTGGCGGTACATGTGACCACGATCTCCCGTATTCTTCATATGTCTGGGCTATGGGGTAGAGTGGCAAGAGGGAACCCTTTTAAGAAAAACATCCAAGCCCGACTAAATTTTGCAAAAACACATCTGAAGTCTCCCAAAAGCATGTAGGAAAAAGTATTATGGTCTGATGAAACCAAGGTTGAACTTTTTGGCACTAATTCCAAAAGATATGTTTGGCGCTAAAACAACAATGCACATCATCAAAAGAACACCATACCCACCGTGAACATGGTGGTGGCAGCATCATGTTTTGGGGCTGTTTTTCTTCAGCTGGAACAGGGGCCATAGTCAAGGTAGAGTGAGTTATGAACAGTACTATTTAATATTGGCACGAAACCTTCATGCTTATTTTAGAAAGCTGAACATGAAGAGAAATTTAATCTTTCAACATGACAACGACCCAAAGCATACATCCAAAAATCAACAAAGGAATGGCTTCACCAGATGATTAAAGTTTTGGAATGGCCCAGCCAGAGCCCAGACCTGAATCCGATTGAAAATCTGTGGGGTGATCTGAAGAGGGCTGTGCACAGGAAATGCATTCGCAATCTGACAGATTTGGGGTGTTTTTGCAAGGAACAGTGGACAAATATTGCTGATAGACTCATACCCAAAAAGACAGTGCTGTAATAAAATCAAAAAGGTGCTTCAACAAAGTATCAGACCCCTTTCACACTGGAGGCTTCTTTCAGGCGCTTTAGTGCTAAAAATAGTGCCTTGTAAAGCGCCTGAAAAAAGCCTCATCTACAATTCCAGTGTGAAAGCCGAGTGCTTTCACACTGGGGCTCCGCGCTGGCAGGACTTCAAAAAAAAGCCTGCAAGCAGCTTCTTTGAGACGCTTTAAGAGCGGTATATACACCACTCCTAAAGAACCCCTGTCCCTTGAAATCAATGGGTAGTGCCGCCACGGTGCTTTGCGGGCGCTTTCAATCCTTTATTCGGCAGCTAGCGGGGGTTAAGAGCACCCTGCTAGCGCCCGAAAAGCACAGCTAAATCTAGTGGCTCTTTTCCACCAACGCCCCCGCGTTGGCAGTGTGAAAGGGTGTACACACTTATGCAACCATATTATTTTAGTTTTTTTATTTTTACTTTCCTCCACCCTAAAGATTTCAGTTGTACAGTT
The DNA here is from genome assembly GCF_042186555.1 of Aquarana catesbeiana. NCBI lineage: Eukaryota > Metazoa > Chordata > Amphibia > Anura > Ranidae > Aquarana > Aquarana catesbeiana. The sequence goes on from NC_133330.1 coordinate 253,970,097, forward strand.
TATAGGTCACATTAAGAAGGTGAAAAAAGTTTATAAAATGATTTATCTTTGTCTATTTTTTTTTTTTACATCACAGAAACCTGACATTTTAACAGGGGTGTGTAGACTTAATATCCATTGTGGGTACCCCACTGGGTACTTTCCACAACTATTTGATTCCATTTGGTACCTTGGCCGATATTACTGAAAAAAAAAAAAAAAAAAAAGGAAGAAGACCTACTATAAAAGTCAGGCATTTACATAAATTCATCAGATGCATGTTTAAAAAGAGAAAAAATATTTACTGAAAGTATTGGAATTCCCAGCTCACCAGAACACAGGAAGTGGCACCATTAGCACAAATAATGCCCTGCTGAATTGTCCAGTATTGTCAGTCTAACAATCACAGAAATGGAAGTCACAGGGATGATTTGGCTGCATTTAAATCTGTGCGTTCTGGAAATGCATGTTTCTGCGCACATTCTGGGAACATGCAAAAAAAGCAAGTTGCGCTTGAATTGTCATTCTTTTAATGGCATCCCAAACGCGGCCAGCGTATGAGCATTTAGAAAAAACTGTGCAAAGCTCTACACCTGAAAAAGGTGCAATAACTTCTTTGCCATGTTTGTCAAATGTAAGGCAGCCCACCCCAATGAATGGGCTCTCCTATGCGTGTTGCGCAAAACAAGCAACACCACTGCACATTTCCATTATACTAGGTGAGATTGGGGCCTAAATGTGCTGTTGCCCAATTACTGTCCATACAGCAGCTTGGGGGGTATCCTAAAAGGAGAGGTACTGTTTAGCAACAATGGAGCTCTAGGACTTAGATATGCTGTCTGAAGGGGATAAATAGATCACCAGGAAGGCTACACATAAATATTTTCACAGGTAAAATAGTAGACACACACAGTGCCTTAAAAAAATTTTCATACCCCTTGAAATTTTCCACATTTTGTCATGTTACAACCAAAAACAGAAATGTATTTTATGTGATAGACCAACACAAAGTGGCACATAATTGTGAAGTGGAAGGAAAATGAAAAAATGGTTTTCAAAACTTGTTACAAATAAATATCTGAAAAGTGAGGGGTGCATTTGTATTCAGCCCCCTTTACTCTGATACCCCTAACTAAAATCTAGTGGAACCAATTGCCTTCAGAAGTCACCTTATTAGTAAATAGAGACCACCTGTCTGTAATTTAATCTCAGTATAAATACAGCTGTTCTGTGAAGCCCTCAGAGGTTTGTTAGAGAACCTTAGTGAACAAATTGCATCATGAAGGCCAAGAAACACGCCAGACAGGTCAGGGATAAAATTGTGGAGAAGTCTGAAGCAGTGTTAGGTTATAAAAGAAATATCCCAAGCTTTGAACATCTCACGGAGCACTGTTCAATCCATCATCTGAAAATAGAAAGAGTATGGCACAACTGCAAACCTACCAAGACACGTCCACCTAAACCAACAGGCCGGGCAAGGAGTGCATTAATCAGAAAAGTTGCCAGGAGGCCCATAGTAACGCTGGAGGAGCTGCAGAGGAGCCACAGCTCAGGTGGGAGAATCTGTCCACAGGACAACTATTAGTCGTGCACTCCACAAATCTGGCCTTTATGGAAGAGGGGCAAGAAGAATGCCATTGTTGAACGAAAGCCAAAAGAAGTCCTGTTTGTGATGGGGGGGGGGACGATGAAACGATGAAACACACCAAACATGTGGAAGAAGGTGCTCTGGTCAGATAAGACCAAAATTGAACTTGTTGGCCTAAAAGCAAAACGCTATGTGTGGCGAAAAACTAACACAGCACATCATCCCCACCGTAAAACACGGTGGTGGCACCATCATGTTGTGGGGATGCTTTTCTGCAGAAGGGACAGGGAACCTGGTCAGAGTTGATGGGAAGATGGATGGAGAAAACCTGATAGAGTATTGAGACTGGGGCGGAGGTTCACGTTCCAGCAGGATAAAAACCCTAAACATACAGCCAGAGCTACAAAGAAATGGTTTAGATCACAGCATATTCATGAGTTAGAATGGCCCAGTCAAAGTCCAGACCAAAATCCAATTGAGCTTTTGTGGCAAGACTTGAAAATTGCTGTTCAATGATGTTCATCCAATCTGACGGAGCTTGAGCGACAAAAAAGTAACTCTCTAGATGTGCAAAGATGGTAGAGACATATACAAAAAGACTTGCAGCTGTAATTGCAGTGAAAGGTAGATCTACAAAGTATTTACTCGGGGGGTTGAATACAAATGCACGCCACACTTTCCAGATATTTATTTGTAAAAAAATTGGAAAACCATTTATCCTTCCACTTCACAACTATGTGTCACTTTGTGTTGGTCTATCACATAAAATCCTAATAAAACACATTTACATTTACAGCAGTTTATATACATACATGGCGTTACACCAAGATTTACTGACAGTAATAAAATTATTTTTCCCATGAGGATGCCTGGCTGAAATTTCTATGATGGTGCACTAAACCAAACCATAGGCATGTAAAGGCCTTCAGGACATTTAATATTTGTCCAGGTGGTATATGTATACAGTCCTATGTAAACACGTTTAGGAATCTATGTTAGCTGTTAGAAGAATGACAACTCTATGCGGATGTCAGCTGTTTTCGCAACTCAATAGTTTGCTCTTGAATGCCTGTCATCTCGTCCAGAATATACTGCATACAATTCCATACTTGTAAATTACAGGAAAACTGGCAATGAGAAAAGAAGAAAACAATACCACAAAAACATATTCAGCAAGTAAGAATACACACCTGTTATGTGTATTTTTATAGCCTGATAAAAATATGAATTTATTATGATCAGGACTAGCAGCAGATTTATTAGGGGTGCACATTGCTAATCTGTTTATCTGTACAGTTTATAGAGTTCAAAACCACATCTTTGCAAAAAAAATAATTTTCAGTATGGAATGGGTTTGGTGGTTGGTCCCATAACTAACCCCCAGCGTGCAGGGCAAGGGTATCCTTATCAACCCCATTCCTGAATTCTAATACGGAGAGCCAGGGGACTCCTTCTAGCCATAAGCCTGAATTTGAACATGGAGGAGGACCAGGAGTACTTCTAGCTCTATGCTTGAAGCCCAATATAGAGGCCTAGGTGTACCCACTTTGGACCCATGTCTAAATCCCAATATGAAGGACAAAAGGACCCCTTTTAGCCCAATACTTTAATGCATTCCACAAGAGACTAAGATACTTATTTCAGTCGTATACCCATTCCTCCTTTAAGCCCCATGCCTGACTTTGAACATGGAGGATAGGGGTATTTTTTGTGCTCTATGCCTAATTCCCAACATGAAGGATCAGAGACATTCTCTGCATGGGTTGCCATATAGCTATCGCTCAAACTGTAGTTTCTCAGGATCACTGCACCATCCTGAACCCCAACTTTAGAAAATATATATATTTTTAATACATACACACACGTTATAAATTTTATAATATATATATATATACACATATACACACACACACACACACACACACACACAGTATCTCACAAAAGTGAATACACCCCTCACATTTTTGTACATATTTAATTATATCTTTTAATGTGACAACACTGAAGAAATTACACTTGGCTACAATGTAAAGTAGTGAGTGTACAGCTTGTATAATAGTTTAAATTAGCGGTTCCCTCAAAATAACTCAACACACAGCCATTCATGTCTAAACCGCTGGCAACAAAAGTGAGTACACCCCTAAGTGAAAATGTCCAAATTGGGCCCAAAGTGTCAAAATTTTGTGTGGCCACCATTATTTTCCAGCACTGCCTTAACCATCTTGGGCATGGAGTTCACCAGAGCTTCATGGGTTACCACTGGAGTCCTCTTCCACTCCTCCATGACAACATCATGGAGCTGGTGGATGTTAAAGACCTTGCGCTCCTTCACCTTACATTTGAGGATGCCCCACAAATGCTCAATAGGGTTTAGGTCTGGAGACATGCTTGGCCAGTCCATCACCTTTACCCTAAGCTTCCTTAGCAAGGTAGTGGTCGTCTTGGATTTGTGTTTGGTGTGGTTATCATGTTGGAATACTGCCTTGTGGCCCAGTCTCCAAAGGGAGGGGATCATGCTCTGCTTCAGTATGTCACAGTACATGTTGCCATTCAAGGTTCCCTCAATGAACTGTAGCTCCCCAGTGCAGGCAGCACTCATGCAGCCCCAGATACTGACACTCCCACCACCATACTTGACTGTAGGCAAGACACACTTGTCTTTGTACTCCTCACCTGGCTGCCGCCACCCACACTTGACACCACCTAAAGCAAATAAGTTTATCTAGGTCTCATCAGACCACTGTTCATGGTTCCAGTAATCCATGTCCTTAGTCTGCTTGTCTTCAGCAAACTGTTTGCGGGTTTTCTTGTGATTCTTGAGATCTAAAATGGGTCTGACATCCTCGTTTGGTTTTGGACCCGGAACAGGTCTGAATAAAACCCGAAACCTTGCTCTTTCAATGGGACCACCGATATCACTCTTTGAGACAAGAGATGATCCAAAGCTAGAAAGAGAGAGACTTCTTTTTCACTGGATCTCTGAGAACGTTTGATCTGACAAAAAGAGGAAACGGGAACTCTCGGAACTCTAGTTTGTAACCTAGAGAAATTGAGGAAGCCACCCATCTGTCTTGACATTGTTCCTGCCAGACCTTTGAAAATTGGTCTTATGTAGGTTTCCTCCCCCAGGTCCTTTTTTGGCCCTGGGACTGACCCAGAAGTTTACCTCTTGAATCTAACAGTGGAGGCCGTCGTGACTGCCTGGAGGCTGATGCCCCTGGCACTGGAGAAGAAGCACGTTTAAAAGAAAAATGCTTAAACTTCTTCTTAAACGGTAAAAGGGAACTTTTCCCATTTTAAATTCTTTGGATATACTTATCCAGAACGTCTACAAACAACCGTTCACCATGAAAAGGGAAACTGGTCAAGAGCTTTTTGCATGGCACTTCAGCTGACCAATTTTTCAACCATAGGATTCTACGCACATGTACCAGCCTTGGCATGAGCCGTGAGGCCTGGAGAATAGAATCTTTCATAGCGTCTACTGTAAAACACAACGCTTCTGATATCCCTGCCAACTCCTGGGCCTGTTGATCAGGAATAACTGTGTACCTCTATAAACTGGTCCTTTAAGGACTGAGATACTCCGATCGCTGCCAGCGCAGGTTGAACTGAACCTGCGAGTGAAATATAGTTTTTAAAAAGGAACTCCAACTTCTTATCCGTTGGACCCTTTAGCATATGAGCATTTTCTACTGAACTCAGGTCTTTATTTACAGAGGATATAGCAGCATCAATTGCTGGAATTACCCATTTCTTATAAAACTCTTCCTCCATAAGATAAAGTATTGAAAACTTTTTCGGAGGAAAAAACTGTTTATATGGGTGCTCCCACTCAGAATACATTAGCTTCCTTAGCCATCAATGGATAGGAAAAGAATGAACACATTGGGGAGGCTTTAGTGAACCCAAACCAGAAGTGGGCTCATCAACTGACTGCGTTATTGGCAGTAAAAAAGTGGAGTGGACCAATTCAGTGAGAGACTGTACCAACAAGAAGAGGGGAAGAAAAATGCACACAGGGGGGCATCTGGTGGGGAGAGGGAACCCCCCTAGACTTACCGGAGGTCTGTTGCTTGCCCGAAGGAAGAAGAAACTGCTGCTTCCTAGACACAACGTGGGCTTTCTGAGACACATGAGACGGTAAGTGCTCAATACAGCCCCCAGTGGTGACACATAGACATGACAATACTTACTACATTTAAAGGAGACAATCATAAGAAAATTTCTTTTTAAATTTCTTAGAAAACTCCACTTAATTTTCCCGCCGCAGGGTTTTCTGTGGTAAACCAACAGACCCAATCTTCACCCTTCACGGTGGGTTCCGGTAAACCTTCAGGAGCTGGGGATCCTCGATCACAATCCTGGACCTGTAATAGCACCACCGCCAGTAAAAACTTTATGGCCTTACTACCAAAATGTACTGGATTCCGGGGTCCAGCTCTCTAAAAAGAGAAGCGTTACAGGCAGGACCTCGTTTCTTTGGATACAAGGCCCGGGTACCATTCAATTCGGCCAAAAAGACACTTTGAATGGATCCAGTTGCATGGCTAGCCCCGGCAAGGATTGCTCCAGTGGAGCTCAGCACAGCACATCTTTACTCGTGACCAACACCTTAGACACTGGCGAAAAAACTGAGGTACTCCCAGTAGTGGGAGGGGTTATATAGGGAGTGCACTTTTTGTCTTACGGCGTGCCAGTGTCCATCACCTGAAGGTGGCCTATAACCCCACATAGTAACTACTATGGCTCTGTGTCCCGTGATGTACGATAAGAAACTGATTTTTTTTTTTTACACAAAGTTGTCAATTTATAAGATATTTCTAACACATAGTATGTATATAGCAAAGATTACACCCCAAAATACATTCTGCTACTCCTCCCGAGTATGGCGATAACACATGGGAGACTTTTACTAGGAGCATAAATTACACATCTCATTTCATTCCTACCCATCATACTTTTGAAAGTCCTTGAGCACCAGGACAGTGGAATTACCCACAAAATGACCTCATTTTGGAAAGCAAACACCCAAACGTATATTCTATGAGGCAAGGGCTGCAGATAGTTACTCGGGTTACCACCGTCTCGACGAACAGTGTTCCCGGGAACACGCCTCCACCAACACGATCGCGTGCGCATGCAACGTGCAAAGTGGGGCGGTACCATCTGTGATTGGCCGTGACTTCATCATGGCCGATCACGTGGTAAACAGCCATGCCCAATGGCTGTTCACCCCCCTCAGTGGCGAGCGGTGTCTCTGTGACACGCCGCCACCGAAGGTACAGGGCTGCGCGCACACGATCACATGCATGCCCTGTTTAAATGGACGGACGTCATAGAACGCCCGCACAGAACAAGAGCCGCACCACCTAGCCGTCATATGACGGCCGGCAAGCGGATAAGCTGTACACTCACTACTTTACATTGTATCAAAGTGCCATTTCTTCAGTGTTGTCACATGAAAAGATATAAAATATTTACAAAAATGTGAGGGGTGTACTCACATACACACACACTTTTTGCCTGTGGGCAATTTGAATGCTTTTGGCATGTCTTTGTTCCAATAAACTTTTTTTTGTATTGGGTAGTGCACTAGGCTTTTGCAAACCTTTTTAACAAACTATATATATATATATATATATATATATATATATATATATACACATATACACACACACACACAGTATATACACACACACACATTATATATTTATATATACACACACATTATATATATATATATATATATATATATATATATATATGCTTTTTTTTTTTTTTTAAATACGTGCGAAAGACTTTCACGAAAACACTTTGAAATAGCAATTCTACTCCGGTGAAAAAAACAAAAACAAAAAACAACTGTATTCCAGAAAATGAATAGAAAGAGCTTGATAACTGGAGAAGAGCTGTTCATGTGACTGACAGATCACACATCTGGGCTCTACTCCCAGCTTTTCCACCACAGAACTTTCATTTAGTTCTGTTACACTCTGCTAACTACAGAGACCCAAAGCCAGTGGAATGTAGAGCACATTCGGTAAACACATTTTTTTCAACCAGAGGTCCAGTGTAAAATTTATGCTGCACTGCCTTACACTGTGGAACCTATATATTTCAGCTCTACTTACTAGACAGTACTGCCTTCTTCAGTTCCAAGCCCTAATCATAGGAAGCCATGGGTTCCATACACTGCATGGATGATAGCTTAATAGCCTGAAACAGCTGTATGCAGTTTGGAATAAAGCTCCATAATATTAGGCTATATAGTTGTGCTACACACCAGCTGTTCTGGGTAAGCACCTGGCCACAGGGGGTCAAAAAATGCTCTATGCACTGTCCTGAAATGAAATAGAATCCTCTTATTTTGGGTATATGTGATGGACAGAGGTATGTAAAACACCTTCTGTTTAAAGTGATTATAAAAAGTTTTTTTTTTAATAACAAACATGTTATACTTACCTGCCCTGTGCAGTGGTTTTGCACAGGGCAGCCTGGATCATCCTCTTCTTGGGCCCCTCTTCGCTGCTCCTGGCGAGTGCCCCCACATCAAACAGCTTGCTATGGGGGCAACCGAGTCTAGTTGAAGCTCCGTGTGTCCATTTAGACACATAGCAGTTCAGCCTGCCCCCCCTCTCCTGATTGCCTGACTTTGATTGACAGCCACTGGGGCCAATGGCACCGCTGCTGTGTCTCAGCCAATCAGGAGGGCGAGTCCAGGATGGCCAAGGGACTCAAGGACATCGCTGGACAGAGATGGGGCTCAGGTATTTATTAGGGGGTCTGTGGGGGCTGCTACACACAGAAGGCTTTTTATCTTCATATAATGAATGCACGAAGATAAAAAAAACCTTCTGACTTTACAACTCCCTTAAAGAGGAAGAAAACTAATGGGTTTTACGTCCTCTTTTTTCCCCTGCAAAGTAAAAGCATAATGGGCTAGTATGCATCGCATACTAGCCCATTATGTGCCACTTACCCGCAATCGAAGCCTGTGCTGTCCCCGCATCCATCTTCGATCCTCTTCCTTCCGGGGCCGCGGACTCCGGCTCTGACTGGCCAGAGTTGAGTGACGTCATTCCCGCGAATGCACGCGGGAGCAATCAGTCACGGCACTTGCTAGTGAAGAAACGGCTCGGAGGGCCGTTTCTTCACAGCGAATTCACTGATGACATCATCGGCTCACGTTTAGGAGATATTTACAGTACCTATAGCTAAGCCTCATTATGGGCTTACCTATAGGTACAACTTCCACGTAGGGGGTATACAACTATTTTAAAGGAATGCTTTACTGTGTTAAACTCTAAACCTACTAACACAGCTCTTTGAGTCTTTGCAAAGACTTCCTTTCAAGTCCATTGGGTCACCGATGCAGATAAACATTACATAGATCAAGAGGATTCCAAATGGCCACAGAACCCTTCAGTTATAAACATTGTGGACTGCAGCCCGCTTTTTAGATTTGTGTCAATATGGGCGTTACTGTGCTAACCTCGAGTAACAAAGAAAAAGCAGCTACATAAAAATGTGACAAACATATAAAGAATCAAATGGTGAATAATGTAGCACTAACAAGTAAACACAAATATGTTTATATAAGTGAAGCGGTGCAAAAGTCAAATATACACAAATAGCATGTGAAAAAGACTATATAAAAAAGTACAATAAATAAGGAAATCTTTTGAAAGAGGCCTGTGCGTCAACCACCAAATAATGATGAATCAGACGTGGATCAAGCTGGCACTGTCCGGTATAGGGATCAAAAGGTGGTACATCTTCAACAAAGGAGAGAGGTATATATAGTCTTACCGGAACAGGTGGACTCAAATGTCAACGACAAAGTCATACAGGCAAGGTGCCGGAATCAGCAATACACAAAACTCCAAAGGGTCCAGGACCTCGGAAGATGAATCCAGGGATATTATGGATGACCACCAAACGAACCTCCAATGGAAGGAGCACCGAGACTGGATCTTGGATGTAAAAAGACCGACTGGACAGCAGGAGAACTCATCCGAATGGTATGTAAAGAAATAATGCTTCCATATGGTGTGGGTCAAACAATGAGGATTTTATTTCTGAAAACCGCCATACAGCGATGAAGATGAAAAACTGTGGTCATAGATAAAAAAAAGCAGGGCAATGTGGGGAGCAATACGCCTAGCCCAACGCGTTTCGACCAGAGAGGCCTTCAACTGGGGCAATTGCAATTTCGTTTGGTGGTCATCCTTAATATCCCTGGATGCATTTTCTGAGGTCCTGGACCCTTTGGAGTTTCGTGTATTTGCGGATTCCGGCACCTTGCCTGTATGACTCTGTCGTTGACATTTGAGTCCACCTGTTCCGGTAAGAGTATATATACCTCTCTCCTTTGTTGAAGATGTACCACCTTTTGATGTTCCCTTTACTGGACAGTGCCAGCTTATTCCACCTCTGACTCATCATTATTTGGTGGTTGACGCACAGGCCTCTTTCAATAGATTTCCTTATTTGTTGAACTTTTTTATATAGTCTTTTTCACATGCTATTTATGTATATTTGACTTTTGCACCACTTCACTTATATAACAATATTTGTGTTTACGTGTTAGTGCTACATTATTCACCATTTGATGCTTTTTAGATTTAACGTTGATCTTGTACCACCCCATGTACAAGCAGTAGTAGGCACCCTACAATGTAAGATTTTTAGAAACAGGATTGTAGCCTGATCCTTATATAGACAACATACTAGGAGCATGTGGCTCATACATCAAAGAGCTGAACCTCTGTACCTACTCCCTTAATCAGAACCTTTAACCAAACAACATTTTTAACTTTATCCATCTCACTACCTTCTTGTGAGTAAGCACACATATATATGGAATAATATGCATGCTATGCCTGGACTTGATATTAAATTTGCAACATCCCTGTGTATTGTTTTGCCTAGATGTGGCAGGTGGGAGTTGGCAGAATCTGACCCCATTCTAGTCACTGCAGCCCTCAAAGCCTCACAGAGGATGCAATTCAGCAAGAACATTCATGCTTTTATCTAACAATTTAACATCTAATAGGTGGAAGTTAAAATATATGTATAAGTATTTATTGATGGATATAATGGTTTGCCATAAACACCACTTTGTTAAAGGTCAGCAATGTACAAACCTACAGACAGGCAGGCTTTTTATAAACAGTTTAGACCCTAGAGGTCTCTTCTTTCATATATATACCCTCTGCCTGTCAGCGGGGCTAATGTGCAACTCAGACATTTACCACCTGGTCTGCATGCCGCAGCGATGTATTTCCCGCGCAAGCGCAGGAGTAATGTCACATCGGCTCAGCCAATCAAGCGGCCAAAGATGCGAAACCCGGAAGGAAGATCCGGTGAAGATGTAAGCACATGGACTGGTAGAGCCCTGGTAGCACATCACTGGAGGGCTCAGTTTGTAGGCAAGTCTGTCAGAGCATACTAGTACATTATGGCTTAAATTTCTTTTATGTTCCGATCGAGACTTCACTAACGCTTTATCGATGTTAAAATGGTTGCAAACCTCAGGTCATGAAATCTGAACTAAGCACATATATCTATAGGGTTTACTTCTCTCCCCAAAGCTCAAAGTGTCGTTTCTCTCTGGTGCTTTGTTCCTCTGTAATCAGCATGAGTCACTTCTAATAAGTTTTCCTGACACATGAAATATATTTGTGACGGGGAGGGAGCTTGTCTATTCACCACACAGCTCTGTATTCTTCCTTCAACCCCGTTTGCTGTGAGGAGGGGGGTGAGCTTTCCTCCAGTCAGCTCTCACACAGTGTAACTGTAGGTCTCCACCCCCTCCTCTGTGATACGAACAGCAGATGGAGAAGAATTTTACCACAAATCTGCCCTTTTGAAGGTGTGTAAAAAAACACTAAATGTACATACCAGTACCAAAGGAAAACTCTTGTCCCTCCCTGTCTGTCATGTACCAGCTCCAATTAGCAGGGGACATTTGGGAGCCTGAAGATCATCTGACACCTTGAAAATCATTTTCAAATTTTTTTTCAGGGAAGTATATGCAAAACATGTAGAGACACACATGAGAGTAGGTATCCCTTCATTAATGTTTACTTCCAAAGAGCAAATCGCTTCTGTCATTGAGCGTTTGTAAGAATTCAGCTAGATAAGCTGTAACATTTTGCAATGGTCAGCAGTACACATGCATATCACACAAAAATATGTAGTCATGCTTAAGGAATGGTGTCATGTGCACACAAAGTATGCAAGAACTTCACATAGAACCACTGCAATATACAAATTTAACCAAAACAGTCAAATAACATTGGGTTCCCCTAAAAACAACATAAAGGGCTCAAGAAATTTAGTACACCGTAATATGTATTTTTTTTTAGATGCACTACCTACCCTAGCCCTGAACTAAGGTGCGTGCGATAAGGGAATAAAAACCACACACAGACAGCAGAGTTATGGGCCTTAAACAACTATTCCAACAATCCACATGCATACTGCACCATAATAATGAATTGACCAGGTATTTAAAATTGACCAATGGTCAACAGTAATAGACAAATATTTAACAATATATAATGGATGCAAAATGATTATGATGGTTTATTGCAAGTTAAAACAGAACACAGAAAGCTGCAACTAAATTAAATTTATTGACCGACAATACCCCCAAAATATATTTACCAGAAGCCACAGTGTTCCCATAACTGCTTGCACCTCGGCTGGCTGCAGTCAGTCCTGACTCCTGAAATGGCATGTGAATCCAGCATGCCTATCAGAATTCTGGTTTGATCTCTAAATAGATGTGGAAAAGAGGAGGGGGGGGGGGGGTGCACAAGCTCGCTCACACACATATATACACACACATGTGGTCCTACACTCCGATACAGAAACTGATATCACAAGCATGGCAGAGGCCATCTGAGAGCTTGACTGAAATCCCACCTGGGACTCTGGCAATGGTATGCAAATTAGAAGACACAGTATACCATGGGAAAAGATTAACTGCTTCCCATAAGAGGGATCCTGCAAGTATCATACTCATGACAAATAACCAGCTCTCCACTGAAAGTAGCATATATATATATATATATATATATAAAAAACACAACATCAGCAGAAAAAGACAAAAGCATATTTTGGATTTAAAGTAAAACTATAGGATAAAAAAATGTTTTCCCCATTTTGGATAGAGCAAGGGAGGGTTATAACTGTAAGGTTTACTTATGCCATCTGTGTCCCATTGGAGAGATTTACCTCCTCTTCCTAAAGCGATATTATCGCAGCCTAAAGCGATATTAAACCCAAAAACAAAAAATGTAATGTATTACAGCTTACCAATCCTTAGATGTGGTGACTGCATTAGCTTTAGCATTTTAGGAATTTTTTTCTTTATTTCAGCCAGTAACACATTTCATGTTTTTGGGTGTCTGCATTCTAGAAGGAGGAACAACACCTTTGGACAGCAGCATTGTCAGTCTGCGAGGAGGGAAGTGTTATGCCCTGTACACACGATCGGACATTGATCGGACATTCCGACAACAAAATGCATCGGATTTTTTCAGACGGATTTTGGGCCAAACTTGTCTTGCATACACACGGTCGCACAAAGTTGTTGGAAAATCTGATCGTTCTGAACGCGGTGACGTAAAACACGTACGTCGGGACTGTAAACGGGGCAGTAGCCAATAGCTTTTGTCTCTTAATTTATTCTGAGCATGTGTGGCACTTTGTGCGTCGGATTTGTGTACACACGATCAGAATTTAAACGATCGGATTTTGTTGTCGGAAAATTTTATATCCTGCCCTCAAACTTTGTGTGTCGGAAATTCCGACGGAAAAAGTCCGATGGAGCCCACACACGGTCGGAATTTCCGACAACACAATCCGATCGCACCTTTTCCATTGGAAAATCCTACCATGTGTACAGGGCATTAGACTTGCAGATATAGATAGACTTGAATAACAAAGTTGAGCCAGCAATTTAAGATAAAGGTTTTAAAAAATAAATATATAAAAGTTCATGATTGCAAGATCCCGTCAGTGGTAAATGGTTTGTCTCAATACTCTAACTGCTAATTTTGTCTGGACAGGTTGGTCTGCTTAAAGAGGTTGAATGATAACAGGATTTACTAGCCAGATGACCAGATAAAGGGGAAAAAAAAAAAAAAAAAAGAATGCAGAAACCACATCTACGAATTGGTAAACTGCAATAATACAATTTTATTTTTGGGTTTAATACTGGGTTTAATAACAAACTTATCTTGTCTTAAAATGTCCACTCCTTTCTAATACCTATGCTGGCTAATCTGTGTAACAAGACACATATATACTTACCTATTTTAAGCCCACTCCGGTCCCGTTCCATGATCCAGCTCTCCTGTGTGATCCAGCTCTCCTGTGTCAGCCAGCAACTGCAGGGGAGAGGAGGGAATGCAGACAATGGATGTGCCATAGGACTCTATGGGTGATGTCACTGCTCCAGGCTTTAGTAGTCCTTGTTGATCGCTCTCTCCTCTCCCTTGCAGCCACCACTGGCTGACACAGGAGATCACATGACCAGACCAGAGCGGGCTGAAAATAGGTAGGTATATGCATTTTTTTTTACACAAGTTAGCAGCATAGGTGTTAGGAGGGAGGAGGGGACATTTTTATGACTAAATAGGTTTATGCTGGAACTCTACTTTAAACTGTTGAACTGAAATGGCAAGCATGCAAACTTAATGAGGTGTACATAGCAGATAAAGTGCAGTAAGTCTTTGAAACCAACCAATCAAGAATCCCCTTGAATGCAGTCTATAGCAAAACTAATTCTGAATGGCTGTCATGTACATTTCTATTTTTAAATTGCTTATTACAGGCAAATCCACAGTGAGATGCTTAAACAAAAAACACTTGCAAGGTTAAAAAAAAAAGCTCACTGCACTTGGTGGTTATGTAAAATGCTAACAGTTTCTGTAAAGCACTTCTGCTAGTTGCTGCTCATTGAAAACCTTGCTTGGTGTATGCAAATGGATAATTTTCTTTGCGTCACATTATGCTCCGGTTGGTTCTAATAAAGAAAAGGTTACAGCAGCTTCTCTAAAGAGTTATGTTACCACTGGAGAACTAACTTGACTGTCTTATGCAAACAAAAGCAATGTTTATTGAACAAAAGAGCACACGATTTGCAAAAAAAATAGAAATAGAAAACCATGGATTTACAAACTCTCATTAAGATATTGAAAGACACACAGGGACCTGCATTAACTGCCAGTTTGCCAAGTTTTAGAAAACTAAAGGTTTGCTTTACATGTACAGCCCAAGACCAGGAAGGATTGTATTGTGGGGTTTCAGAATAGCATGACATTTGTGTGTGTAAAGGTGGTATATCCTTTGGTTGTCATCACCGTGTCCTTTTGTCATTTAACAAGCACATCAAACAAACAACTGCTGGGAAACTTTATCCCATGTAAAGCACTGACTTTGTGCCTTATACAATTTTCCATCCCCTTACCTCCTGGAAGTTGTGCTGGGTAAATTTGTCTGCAATTCTCAGCAACTCTCTGCAGGAGTGAGTGTCAGCAAAGGCTCGGATACCTAGACAGTTGGAGGGATCAAGCTGTCGCTTCAGGAATTCACAGCAGGCTTCCTGGATTTCTGCAAGTTGAAGAAGGCATGCAGCTGGTAGAAGGGTTTGTACATTGCCCTCTTCCACTGTGATTTGGGATGTGTATGAGAAGTCAATAAGCAATTCCATGGCTCGCTCATCAATGTCCCGGATTACTACCTCAGTCTGACGACTTTCAGCCAATTCTCCAGTAAACATAGCCCTGAAATAAGGGCTACAAGCAGAGAGAATGACCCGATGGGCATAGATCTTCTTGGCACCAACAACAAGCACTACATCGCAGAGTTCTCTGTGTTTTCGTAGAAGGTTAATGACCTCCAAGGTCTGCCGTGGATGCTTATCCGAGACATAAGGCATTCGAGCTGGTTGTGGGACCCCCTCCGGCAGTTTGTTGGGGTCTCCTAGGGTGCAACGGCTCGTTACATCCATTCCAGTCTCACCTGGGCGAGTGCTGAGACACCTAAAAGTAAAAATAAGAGCAAAAAAAAAATCAATGACCATAAATACAAACAATGTGAAAATCCACTTAAGTCAGTCATTCACCAACAATATACAGGATGAGAGGCGTAAAAAGGTAAATGTACACTGCTCTTTGAAAAATTAAAGGAGTCCAGCCAAAGCTTGTTTGGCTGTTACTTCTATCACAGGAGTGCAGTTCGTTTTGCACTCCTGTGACCCATTTTGACATCACAGAAGTCAGTCCAGGCACCGCGACAATGAAGTCTGGATCCGACCACATGCCTGGACAGAACTCAGGCTCTCAGCGAGCCGCTGAGAGCCTGAGCCGGCCACCCCCTTCACAGCCCAGTGCTCCAACGAGCGAGGAGGGAGCAGGGCAGAGAACTGCAACTGACAGTCTACAGCTCTCTGCTTGGGGAGCTCCAAACACCAAGTGATCAGCTGCGTTCAAGCGCTCAATTCTCAGTGCAGGCGCCAGGGGACCGATGCTGCATCCACCGAGGTAAGCATGATTCCTAAAAAAAATTAAAAAAACAGAAAAAAAAACCCTTTACTTCTCTTTTAAAAGTCATCATAGAATTAACTTTTAATAAACCGCAAGTCAGGGTAAGATTTGTCCAACCTACAAAAAGCCAGGAAATCAAAATGCAAGCATTAGCCTTAGCGAGGAAGAGATGAGTGAAGGGGAAACAGAGGGGAAAGGCAGAATCGGGGTGGGGGGGACCCTACCAACAAAAGTACGTCTAAGGCTGGCCATAGATGGTACAAATCTCAGCCGGTTTAGCAGGGACCAGCCAAGATTGGAACCGTGTATGGGCAGGCTGAATGTACCAAGTTGATCGATCAACTTGGTTACAACCAGCCTTACGGATTTTGCATGTGATTATTGCTAGCGGCTAGCAATAATCACCGTCTTCTCCAAGAGGGGGAGCCGCCCCCGCCTGGAGAATACAATGGCTCGACGGGAGGGATTCCCCGGTCAAATCCTTTTGTGTTAGTGGAGGAATCAAGGTTGCAGGAAAGAAATTCGCTCCATGTATGGGCAGCTCAAGGCTTGGCAAAGACATACAGTAACTCACAAAAGTAAGTACACCCCTCACATTTTTGTAAATATTTTATTATATCTTTTCATGCGACAACACTGAAGAAATGACACATATGTAAAGTAGGGATTGTACAGCTTGTATAACGGTTTAAATTTGCTGTCCCTTTAAAATAACTCAACACACTGCTGGCAACAAAATTGAGTACACCCCTAAGTGAAAATGTCCAAATTGGGCCCAATTAGCCATTTTCCCTCCCCAGTGTCATATGACTCATTAGTGTTACAAGGTCTCAGGTGTGAATAGGGAACAGTTGTGTTAAATTTGGTGTTATCGCTCTCACTCTTTCATACTGGTCACTGGAATTTCAACATGGCACCTCATGGCAAAGAACTCTCTGAGGATCTGAAAAAAAGAATTGTTGCTCTACATAAAGATGGCCTAGGCTATAAGAAGATTGCCAAAACCCTGAAACTGAGCTGCAGCACAGTGGCCAAGACCATACAGTGGTTTAACAGGACAGGTTCCACTCAGAACAGGCCTCACCATGGTCGACCAAAGAAGTTGATGTCATACCAGAGGTTGTCTTTGGGAAACAGACGTATGAGTGCTGCCAGCATTGCTGCAGAGGTTGAAGTGGTCAGCCTGTCAGTGCTTAGACCATACGCCACACACTGCATCAAATTGGTCTGCATGGCTGTCGTCCCAGAAGGAAGCCTATTCTAAAGATGATGCACAAGAAAGCCCGTAAACAGTTTGCTGAAGACAAGCAGACTAAGGACATGGATTACTGGGAACCATGTCTTGTGGTCTGACAAGACCAAGATAAACTTATTTGGTTCAGATGGTGTCAAGCTCGTGTGGCAGCAACCAGGTGAGGAGTACAAAGACAAGTGTCTTGCCTACAGTCAAGCATGGTGGTGGGAGTGTCATGGTCTGGGGCTGCATTATTGCTGCCGGCACTGAGGAGCTTCAGTAAATTGATGGAACCATGTACTGTGACATACTGAAGAAGAGCATGACCCCCCTCCCTTCGGAAAATGGGCCGCAGGGCAGTATTCCAACATAACGACCCCAAACACACCTCCAAGACGACCACTGCCTTGCTAAAGAAGCTGAGGGTAAAGGTGATGGACTGGCCAAGCATGTTCCCAGACCTAAACCCTATTGAGCATCTGTGGGGCATCCTCAAATGGAAGGTGGAGGAGCGCAAGGTCTCTAACATCCACCAGCTCCGTGATGTCATCATGGAGGAGTGGAAGAGGACTCCAGTGGCAACCTGTGAAGCTTTGTGAACTCCATACCCAAGAGGGTTAAGGCAGTGCTGGAAAATAATGGTGGCCACACAAAATATTGACACGTTGGGCCCAATCTGGACATTTTCACTTAGGGGTGTACTCACTTTAGTTGCCAGTGGTTTAGACATTAATGGCAGTGTTGAGTTATTTTGAGGGGACAGAAAATTTACACTGTTATACAAGCTGTACACTCACTACTTTACATTGTAGCAAAGTGTAATTTCTTCAGTGTTGTCACATAAAAGCATAAACATCCCTGCTACAATTTTCAACGCATCAATTGCTGAACAGCTAAGGCCTTATTCCCCTGAGGCATACAAAAGCGTATGCCCGTAAGGGTGAGCATTTACCCCCACACGGGGAATGCACAGGTGATCCGTGCATTGCTGTGCCGGCAGTCCCTCTGATGTCAAGCTGCTACTCGGACACAGCCACTGCTCCCGATTTGACATCCGTGTGGGTGCAGGTGTGTGTCCCTGAAGTCAAACAGTGTGCGCTTGGGGATACACGTCCACTGTGCTTAAACTGACGTCAGGGAAACAGACATAAAAAGGGTTAGCTGTTCATCTTTAAAATTTTACAGTCAAATTTTGCTGATAAAATGGAGATAAGATGACAAAAGACAGCCAACGCATATAGGAGGGGGATTCTATCTGTAAAGGGTCCTGGGAGGTGTTCTATATCAAAAAGGAGCATCAGTAGTCACAATGGAATTGTCCTTGAGAAACTCATACAAGCACAATTTGAACAGGTTTCTAAAGCTGGCCACAGACTGTTCGAATCTCAGCCAGTTCAGTGGGGACTGGCCAAGATTCGAACTATGTATGGGCAGGCTGAACGTACCAAAGTTGATAGATCAATTAACTTGGGTACAACCAGCCTGTCAGATTTTACATGTGATTATTGCTAGCAGCTATTATAGCTGCTAGCAGTAATCTGTGTTCTCCTGACAGGGACGGCTCCCTCTACTCTGTGGGAGAGATTTCCCCCATCAACAAGGACTGTGTCGATTGGGGGAATCAAGTGATTTTCTTTCCTGCAACCAAAGAAAAATCGCTCCATCTATGGCTGGCTTAAAGCACATGTGACTAATGGTGCCCCTGTTTTGACACAGACAACAGCTCAGGACCATTTTCAGGCATAGAGTCCTATAGAAAGCCTTTTCATTTCCCATTTAAGCCCTAATGAAGAGGGATTGTTTGGACCTCAAAATGCTTTGGCTGTCCTTTGTCTTCCGTAAACAACTATAGTGTCTTAAGATCACCAATCAGCACATTTTTTGTAAATTTTACTTGAATTTCTCAGTGGAGGCCACTGTCTTGTTTTGGAGGAGCCCTGCATTGTGGTAGAGTTGCCAAGGTTAGGTCATCAAGCTCATCCAATGCTCTCTGACCGATTGACAGACGTTCAGAGTCCAGTGCCTCAAATCCACTATCACATCCTTTTTACAGTGCCAGAATAGAGATTCACATTATTAAAAGGGAGCATTGGTAATTCCAGTAGATGATCTGCCTTTTAAAGCATGCGTGAAAAAAAAAATTACTCTCATTTTTAAATACAATACAAATGTATTACATTAGCGTCAAAACTTCTACAGCAAGAAAACTGAGGTCACTTGAAAAGCTTTGTCAAAGTAAACAAAAAAGGCAGAAAATACAGCACAATCACAATCAAACCACATTAAGTAGCCATCTAAAGAAATATGCATATATTGGGAAAAACATTATGCATAAAAGGTATGTGGGTGCAGATCCACTTCCTCTTTGCACTAGTAAAAAAATAAAGATAAAATAAAATAAAAAAGTAAATGTGTACCTATTATTGTGTATATATTACAACTCCTGATGATACAAGTGCACTGTGCTTCTTATATCTATATTATGCAAATCCTTTGTATCCTCTTTAAAAAAGCATTAAAAATGATAAAAATGTGAAAAAATCTTAATAACTACAACCTAACACAAACTTTGAAAGTGTATCAATGCGGATCCACCACTTCCTCTTTCTGTTAGTATTAATAAAACATATATAGCACTCTTTATGTACAATTGCAAGCCCCAAAGAGGGTGCCCAGGTGAGGAGTTTGTCAAAATAGCCTAGCAGGTCAATTAACTCACCTAATTATATGTTTTTGCATAATACATATTAAAGCTAAAACATACTGTAACTCCTTAAAATAAAGTAACTTACTAGGTTAAATGATTATCAGGACCTGTTCACACGGTTTCAAAATACTAAGTAGCTGTTTAAACAGCCTGGACATAACTAATTGTATTACTTTCAACTGGGACATTTTGCTTGTGGTTTTTTATAATCTCTAAATATTCTAGAAAAGTTTTATGATAGTCTAGGGGACACAAGCAATGCACTCACTTGTAAAATGCCCAATAAAAGCAACAAAAAGCATCTTCAATCCCTAAAACATTTGAAAAATGCTTATATACTGCATGCAGGGGGGCAAGCAGCCACTAAATATATGTGGCAGCTGAAACTGTTGCATTTGTCTGCTTGTCATATTTGTAATGTTTTATATTTAAAATGCAGAAACGGGACAACATTTTTTTTTTTTTTTATAAATGCTTACAGAAGGAACAAATAAAAAATAAAAATGTTACAACCACATTATTTTATTGCACACGTTATATTAAGTGTAAATGTACCCATTTGTTACCAACAAAAAGTGATGGGTAAATTATAAGGCTACAGTATGATTAAACAATAACATACGAAGAAAAAAAGGCAAAAAAAAAACAAAAAAAACAAAAATAAAAAACAAAAAACAAACTTTTCCTTCTTTACGAGCATCTGAAACACAACTGGACAACTGCTTTGTGTAAAGCTTTAAAAGTGTCAAAGCAAACGTTTGCGCATGCAACATACACCCTCATCCCATAAATTCTTTAGATGCTCAGGCAACTAAGGTCTTTAACCTGCTCATACAACTGTGAAAAACTGGTATTCAAGCTGCACAGGGACAAGCTTTTCCAAGTTTTATTCTGTAATTTATAAAACCCAATTTACCAGGCTATGAGATCTGGCATCTGTGCGGTTTTCTCCCTTCTTACTCAGGAACTGACACAGCAAGGAGCTGCTCCTAGGATCTGCAAGAGAGTGTGGAAAGTGTCGAGTAAACGACACAAGGGGTGCTTTTCTCGGACTCCCATTTCATTTATCCAACAGCTGCAGAGTGAAACTGGACCTGAGCCGTTTTGGAAGTGGTCTAACATATGAGAAAACATTAAAATGCATTTATATATAGAATAGGCAGGGGAGGGAGGATGGGCATTTATGCTACAATCCTTTAAAGTGGATGTAAACCCTCTCCTATACCCAGTGATGTGAATAGCCTCAGATGATACAGAGAGGTGAAACAAATCTCCCTACATAAGTTTTACATATATATGTGCTGTCTTCAGCTTTCTATTTTCTTTAGAAAGCGCACATCTTTTTAGAAATCTTTCTTGCCGTTTCAGCAGTGGGAGTCGAGTCTGGGCATACACTATGTCTGAGCTGATTGGAAGGAAGGCACCCGTCCCCCACATAGGCAGAGGAACAAAGAAACTTGCAGAGCTGCAGTCTGAATAGACCAGCTCTCTGCTAATTTATCTTCAAGTTCCCTCCCCGACACAAATTTCCAGCTGCTGTTATCTCCTGTGCCGGGAGAACTTGTCAGAAGTTATGCTGATAACAGAGGAACGAAGCAGCAGAAAGACATGGGACTTAGAGGTTTGGAGAGAGATAAGTAAACACTACAGATATATGTGCCCAGGTCAGATTTCATGAATGGGGTTTACAGTGAGGGAAAAAAGTATTTGATCCCCTGCTGATTTTGTATGCTTGCCCACTGAAAAAAACGATCAGTCTATAATTTTAACAGTGAGACAGAACAAAAAAAATACCCAGAAAAAAACACGTATTTCGAAAAAGTTATAAATTGATTTGCATTTTAATGAGAATATAAGTATTTGATCCCTTATCAGCAAGATTTCTGGTTCCCAGGTGTCTTCTATACAGGTAATGAGCTGAGATTAGGAGCTCTCTCTTAAAAAGGGAGGTCTCTCTGCTTGTTACCTGTATAAAAGACACCTGTCCACAGAAGCAATCAGATTCCAATCTCTCCACCATCGCCAAGACCAAAGAGCTGTCCAAGGATGTCAGGGACAAGATTGTAGACCTTCACAAGGTTGGAATGGGCTACAAGACCATTGCCAAGCAGCTGCAGCTTCGTAAAGAATAGTTATCGCGATTCTTTCCCCATTGCGATCTTGATAAAAGTGTTTCACGATTCTGTCTATGCAAAGAATTCTCTCTGCTCTTCTGAAGCCACAGCCAAAGGAAGAAAAAATCCGGGCAGTCTGCCAAGAATCAGAACATTCTTTAGCAGTTGAACGAAGTCTAAACATTGTAACAATTTGTCAATGGAATAGACTTTGTGTGTAAATTAAGAAAGTTTAACCACTTAAACACTAAACCTTTTTCTGACATTTGTTTCAAGTTATTTTTTGCTAGAAAATTACTTAGAACCCCCAAAATTATAATATATATATATATATATATATATATATATATATATATATATATATATATATATATAAAATAAGACCTAGCGTGATTGTCGGTGATGGCTGCAATATAAGCCCTACCCCCCAAATAAGCCCTAGTTAAGGGGCTTGTAGGTCTTATTTTCAGGGTAGGGCTTATTTTTGGGGAAACAGGGTAGGGCTTATTTGGGGGGTAGGGCTTATATTGCAGCCATCACTGACAATCACGCTAGGTCTTATTTTCGGGGAAACAGGGTATATATATTTATATATTTTAGTAGAGACCCTAGAGAATAAAATGGTGGTTGTTGCAATATTTTATGTCACACTGTATTTGTGCAGCGGTCTTTCAAATACAATTTTTTTTTAGAAAAAATTACTTTAATAAATAAAAAAAAAAAACAAAAAAAAAAAACAGTAAAAAGTTAGCCCAATTTTTTTGTATAATGTGAAAGATTTTATGTCGTGAGAATCGTGATCTTTTTATTCTAAGCAAAAAAATTGTGATTCTCATTTTGGCCAGAATCGTGCAGCTCTAGTGAGAGGGTGACAACAGTTGGTGGGATTATTCACAAATGGAAGAAAAACACAATAACTGTCAATCTCCTTCGATCTGTGGCTCCGTGCAAGATCTCACCTCATAGAGTCTCAATGATTATGAGAACGGTGAGGAATCAGCTTAGAACTACACAGGAGAATCTTGACAATGATCTCAAGGCAGCTGAGAACATAGTCACCAAGAAACAATCAGTAACACACTACGCTGTGAAGGACTGAAAGCCTGCAGTGCCCGCAAGGTCCCCCTGCTCAAGAAAGCACATGTAGAGTCCCATCTGAAGTTTGCCAATGAACATCTGAATGATTCAGAGAACTGTGTGAAAGTGTTGTGGTCAGATGAGACCAAAATCGAGCTCTTTGGCATCAACTCAACTCACCCTGTTTGGAGGAGGAGGAGGAATGCTGCCTATGACCTCAAGAACACCATCTCACCACATGGAGATGGAAACCTTATGCTTGGGGGGGAGGGGGGGGTTTCTGCTAAGGGGACAGGACAACTTCACCGCATCAAAGGGACGACGGACGGGGCAATGTACCGTCAAATCTTGGGTGAGAACCTCCTTCCTTCAGCCAGGGCATTGAAAATAGGATTTTTTAAAACAGCTTACCTGTAAAATCCTTTTCTTTCGAAGGACATCACGGGACACAGAGCCACAGTAATTACTGATGGGTTATATAGGTATCACTGGTGATTGGACACTGGCACACCCTATCAGGAAGTTCAACCCCCTATATAATCCCTCCCCCTTGCAGGGATACCTCAGTTTTGTAGCCAAGCAATATAGTGTATTAGAAGAGGGGCGGGACCTCTGTGTCCCGTGATGTCCTTCGAAAGAAAAGGATTTTACAGGTAAGCTGTTTTAAAAAATCCTATTTTCTTTCTCGAACATCACGGGACACAGAGCCACAGTAATTACTGATGGGATGTCCCAGAGCAATGCTACCTGAGGGGGGGGGAACCACGACCAAGTAGGGTGCAATCAGACCTGAGGACCCTGTACCGCTGCCTGCAGCACACTACGCCCAAAGGCGATATCCTCATGCCTTCTCACATCCACCTGATAGAATCTGGTGAATGTATGAACTGAAGACCAGGTTGCGGCCTTGCAGATTTGAGCCATAGAGGCCCGGTGATGCACTGCCCAAGAAGCACCAATAGCCCTTGTGGAATGTGCCCTGATCTGAAACGGAGGAATCTTCTGTTTCAAACCGTAAGCTTGAATGATCAACTGTCGAATCCATTTAGAAATGGTTGCTTTTGACGCTGCCTGTCCTCTATTGGGGCCCTCTGGCAGCACAAACAAAACATCCGTCTTGCGGATCTGAGTAGTTGCCCCTAGATAGGCCTTAACTGCTCTTACTACATCCAACGAATGTAGAGATCTCTCTTCCGGAGAACAGGGATCTGGAAAAAAGGAAGGTAGAACAATGTCTTGGTTTAAATGAAAATCAGAAACCACCTTCGGTAAAAAACTAGGATGAGGGAGTAGTACCACTCTATCCTTGTGTATAATCAAATAAGGTTCCTTACAGGAAAGAGCTGCTAATTCTGATACTCTTCTAGCAGAAGAGATGGCCACCAGAAAAATTAATTTCCTTGTCAACAAGACCAAAGGAATCTGACTTATTGGTTCAAAAGGCTGTTTCTGTAACACAGCCAGGACCAAATTCAAGTCCCAGGGGTTTAGGGGCGCTTTAACCGGAGGATTAAGACGCATCACCCCCTGCATAAAGTTTCGGACCAAAGAATGCGAAGCAAGTGGCCGCTGAAATAATACTGATAAAGCAGAAACCTGGCCCTTGATGGTACTCAAGGCCAGCTTCATCTCTAATCCCATCTGTAGAAAATCAAGGATTCTACCTATGACATATTTCCTGGGATGCCAACCTCTGGATTCACACCAGGTTATATAAGCCTTCCAGACTCTATGATAAATCATCCTGGAAGCTGGCTTCCTTGCATTAATCAAGGTAGATATGACAGGACCTGAGAGCCCACGACTCTTCAGAACGTGGGTCTCAATAGCCAAACCGTCAAATTTAGCGTTTGTAAGGCAGGATGGAACACTGGACCCTGAGATAACAGGTCTGGGCGTACCGGTAGGGTCCACGGGGAACCCACCGTCATCCTTACTATTTCTGCATACCAAGTCCTTCTGGGCCAAGCGGGGGCCACCAGAAGTACCGACTTCCTTTCCTGCCTGATCCTGCGAAGGAGTCGTGGTAGTAGCAGAATAGGCGGGAATGCGTAAATCAGTGAGAACCGATGCCACGGAATCACCAACGCATCCGTCCCGCATGCAAGAGGATCTTTTGTCCTTGCCACAAATCTGTCTATCTTTTTGTTGAATCGGGATGCAAAGAGATCTACATCTGGAACCCCCCATCTTTGGCATATGGCCCAAAAGACGTCGGGATGCAGAGACCATTCCCCTGGAAGTAACTGCTGGCGACTTAGATAGTCCGCCTGCCAATTCTCTATTCCCGGGATGAAAACTGCTGATATGCATGGCACATGCATCTCTGCCCAGACTAAGATCTGGTTCACCTCTTTTTGAGCAGCTCGGCTCCGGGTGCCTCCCTGATGATTGACATAAGCCACTGCTGTGGCATTGTCAGACTGGATCCTGACCGGACAACCCTGTAGCCTGATAGTCCAGGCTTTTAGAGCTAGATGTATCACCCGGATCTCAAGAATGTTGATGGGTAAGGTCCTCTCTGTCTTGGACCATACCCCTTGGACCGCAGCCTGTTCCAGAACTGCTCCCCAACCTGACAGACTGGCATCTGTTGTTACCACCGTCCAGGTAACCGGTAGAAAGGATTTCCCCTTCTGCAGGTTTTCGGGTATGAGCCACCAATTGAGGCTCTGACGCACCGCATGCGACAGGTGCATCGGAAAGTCTAATGCCTGAACCTTCTTGTTCCAGGTCGACAGAATACTGTGTTGCAGCATTCTTGAGTGAAACTGAGCATAGGGAACTGCTTCGAATGAAGACACCATCTTCCCTAGTAGCCTCATACAAAGGCGGACTGAGGGACCCTTCTTGGTCCTTACTGTCAGAATCAGCTCTCTCAAAGCAGTGATCTTTGCCTGGGGTAGAAATATTTTCTCCTGGCTTGTATCTATAATCAGACCTAAATACTCCAGTCTTCTTACTGGTTTTAGGAAAGACTTTTCTAAGTTGAGGATCCAACCCAGGTGTTCTAGATACCTGACCGTGGTCCTCAAGTTTCCATTCAAAGAGGCTACCGACCGGTCTATCAAGAGCAGGTCGTCTAGGTATGCTATGACAGCTATACCCTGAGCCCTTAATCTGGCCAGAGGAGGAGCCAAGATCTTTGTGAACACTCGAGGTGCAGTGGCTATCTCAAAAGGCAGAGCCACAAACTGGAAATGGCGCCCTCCTACCTCGAAGCGCAGAAACTTCTGATGAGCAGGAAAAATGGGCACATGCAGATATGCATCTCTGATGTCTATTGATGCCAGAAATTCTCCTCCCTGCAGGGTGGGAACTACTGTTCGAATTGATTCCATGCGGAAGGATTGAATCCTTAGGAATCGGTTCAGATCCCTCAAGTCCAAAATGGGCCTGACATCCCCATTTGGCTTTTGGACCGTAAAAAGGTTGGAATAGAAGCCCAATCCCTGGTCCTTTGCGGGAACTATCATAATGACCTCCTGCGACAAAAGTCGCTCTAACGCTAGAAGGAGCGACTGTTTCTTCTCTGGGTCTCTGGGAACATTTGATCTGAGGAACCGAGGAGAAGGGAATTCCTGAAACTCCAGCTTGTACCCTAAGGTTACCGTGGAGACTACCCATCTGTCCTGGAAGTCCTCGTGCCAGAGCTCTGAGAACTGTCGCAGTCTTCCCCCCACTTGAGTGAGCGGGGGCGCCCCCTCATGCAGAGGTCTTAGTGTTTTGCCTAGTAGGCTTCTTTCCCCAGGACTTCTTTTGTCCCTGGGGTTGACTCTTGTCTCTGGACCCCGATGGAGGCGGCCGTCGAGACTGCCTGGAGGCTGAAGCGCCCGGCGCTGGGGAAAGAGTCCGTTTGAAAGAGGGACGCTTACTCTTCTTCTTGACAGGTAAGAGTGCTTTTCCCACAAGAGATTCTCTTGATATAGTTATCCAAGTCCTCTCCAAACAACCTTGCACCACGAAATGGAAACCCAGCCAGTAGCTTCTTACATGGTGCTTCGGCTGACCAATTTTTCAACCATAGGATTCTACGTATATGCACCAACCCCAGTGAAAGACGGGAGGTTTGCACGATAGAATCTCTAATGGCGTCAACCACAAAGCATAAGGCCGCTGGAAGGTTAGCAAACCCCTGGGCCTGCTGTTCAGGTAATACTTTGATGACCTGCTTAACATGGTCTCTTAAGTATTGACAGACTCCAATCGCTGCTACTGCAGGTTGGGCCACTGATCCTGCTAAGGAGAAAACATCCTTCAATAGGGATTCCATCCTTTTATCTACAGGATCCCTGAGCATCTGAGCATTGTCTACAGGACAAGTCAGGCTATTATTTACGGAGGAAATGGCGGCATCAATAGCCGGTATTCCCCACATTTTAATAAACTTTTCTTCCATCGGATAAAGTGTTGAAAACTTTCCCG
The DNA here is from genome assembly GCF_042186555.1 of Aquarana catesbeiana. Classification (NCBI taxonomy): domain Eukaryota; kingdom Metazoa; phylum Chordata; class Amphibia; order Anura; family Ranidae; genus Aquarana; species Aquarana catesbeiana. Next base: position 253,997,785 of record NC_133330.1, read on the forward strand.
GCGGAAAAAAACGTTTGTCTGGGTGATGCCACTCAGAATAAATAAGCTTTTCAAGTAAAGTATGAACAGCAAAAGCATGTGCTGCTTGGAAAGGTTTCAGTGACCCCAAAGCAGAAGAGGATTCTTTAGCAGTTTCAGGTATGGGCAACTTAAATGTGGAGCGGACCAATCCAGTGAGGATCTGCACTAAGACTTTCTCCTCTTGGGAAGTCACAGAGGGTCCCTCTCCACCTGAATCCTCCGAAGAGGAATCATCCATCCCATCCCGATCCTCTGAAAGGGATTCATCTCCTTTATCCCAGAGCTCCTCTGTCTGAGGGTCTTGGGGAACAGAGGAAAGCCTAGTGCGTTTTCTTCCACTGAGTGAAGACGTAATCACGGCCATTAATCTTTCCTCTAGACCATTAATGGTTGAGGAAAAAACCTCTTGTGTAATATATACAGGGGCTGAAGTGCCAGAAGCAGGTGTAGCCCCTGACCCCGATGGCTCTCCCTGGCTAGCCGTCCCTGGCCCATCTTTAGGGGGGGGAGGATGCTGCCGACAGGGGGCCCTCAGAACCTGAACGAGATCCCCTAGTGTCTCTGGTTCCTGGGGTGCTTGAACCTCTTCTACCCATAGTGCAAAGCAACAAGGTGTGAGGTATACAAATGAACACTGCCCGCTGAGCGATGTAGTCTGGCTAAAAGCCTTGCTACCCAATGCTCAGTCTGGTGTTACTTCAGTAAATGCTGCCTAGGAGAATGCCTGTGTCCCACCTTACATGCGACCGTCAGCTCTGTGTCTCTCAGAAGGCTGAGTGCACCTGTACAGAGTGCCTTTAATAGCCTGCAGCTGGCCTGAGTGGGAGTCTAAACACTCTGTGCTGACGTCCCGCCCCTTCCTCTACCGCCCCCCCCCCCCCTCGAGTTTTGAAAAAAACGAGCGCTTCCCGCACTGCCGACTCTCCTGTCATGCTTCTGGAGAAAGGCTGGGGATGGGGGGGGGGGGGAAGGAGGGAGGCTGATAACAAGATCTGCCTGAATGGCTATCTTCAGAGATGGTGGCCATTAGGCCGCAGAGCCCAGGTGGTATAACCACTTTCTAGACCCCTGTGGCCCCTCTCTAGCCTGGGGGGAACATTCAAACATGAGAAATCCCCCTTTCCACCTTACCTGCTTGCAGCCTGCTTTGAGATGCTGGGACATAATCAGCACTGAACACCTGAGACAGTCAGTCAGCATGTGTAGGTTTGTGCTCTTGGCAGCCCCCGGTGGTCACAATAGGCATAGCATGCATTTACCGTAAAGGAGAAAAGCCACTAGAACACAAAAATTCTGTGGAATCTCCTCTTACCTTATCCAGCTGCAGGGTGCTGTTTACACAGACCCAATCTTCACCTCTCACGGTGGGCTCCGTTTGAAAAAAACGTCAGAGACTGGGGCCCCCATCAGTAGGGGGATCCAACAGTTCTGGGACCGTAAAGCACCTCGCCAGAAATTAGGAAGTTTAAAGCCATTTTCTGATCTGCGGGGTCCAGCTCTCTAAAAAGAGAAGCATTACGGGTAAAACCTTGTTTCTTCGGACACGAGGCCCGGGTACCATTCAATTCGGCCATGAAAAGACACTTTGAATGGATCCGGTTCGCCTGGCTTGCCCCAGTATAGGATCTTAGGATATTCCCTTTGGAGCTCAGCACAGGACATCTTTACACGTCCATCACCTAAGACACTGGTGTAAAAACTGAGGTATCCCTGCAAGGGGGAGGGATTATATAGGGGGTTGAACTTCCTGATAGGGTGTGCCAGTGTCCAATCACCAGTGATACCTATATAACCCATCAGTAATTACTGTGGCTCTGTGTCCCGTGATGTTCGAGAAAGAAAATGGGTCGTGCATGGGTATTACAGCATGACAATGACCCAAAACACACAGGCAAGGCAAAAAAGGAGTGGCTCAAAAAGAACCACATTAAGGTCCTGGAGTGGCCTAGCCAGTCCCCAGACCTTAATCCCATAGAAAATAAGAGGAGGGAGCTAAAGGTTCAAATGACCAAACATCAGCTTCGAAACCTTAATGACTTGGACAAAATCCCTCCTGAGATGTGTGCAAACCTGGTGGCCAACTACAAGAAATGTCCGACCTCTGATTAACAACAAAGATTTGCCATCAAGTACTAAGTCATGTTTTGCAAAGGGGTCAAATACTTATTTCACTCATTAAAATGCAAATTATATAACTTTTCTGAAATGTGTTTTTCTGGATATTTTTTTTGTTATTCTGTGTCTCACTGTTAAAGGAAAACTCTGGTCAAAAATTTTTTTCCATGTTCTCGTTGCTGATCTCCTACCTTCACCAACTATGTCAGCCAAGTTCTTCTGAGCTCTGTAGTTCATCTGCAATAGCCTGCTGAACTTGCAAAAAAAAACGTTATTGCCTGGTGATTTCCTGTTTGTAAGACCGCTGGCTGCTATCCCTCCAGTAACCTCAGCCAGAGGTCTGACGCCCCCTTGTAGTCCTTTGAAAGCGAGCAGGGAGCTCTATTTCCACCTGGCTCGCTGTAGTGGGCGGAGGGGATCTCTCACAGCCCCTGGTCTGTGCCACCCATAGAGGTGGCGTCCTTCTCTGCTCCCTCCTCCTCCCCGCCACCACCGCCCGCCATTTCTCTCCAGTGCGGGGAGAGTGACAGATCATCGGGATGACAGAGTGCATCTCGGGCTGATAGGTCTGTATGTGAGAACACTGCTCATGGCACAGCCTCGCCTCCCTGTACATTGGAACAGTCTATTACAATTCTGCTGGAGGGAGGTGGGGCTGTACCACGAGCGGTATTCTCACATATGGAGCCATCAGCCTGAGATGCGCTGTCATCCTGAGTATCGGTAACTCTTCCCACTCTGCACCGATAAGGCACTGGTGTCACCGCACTGATATTACCGCACTGATGGGCACAGATAAGGCACTGGTGGTGGTCCCTGACATTTGACACTAGTGGACACTGACACGATGCACTGGTTTGCATTTATATTAAAATGCTTTGCATTTATAAGGCTGTAACCTATCATAGCGTGTGTTATGTATGGCTTGCTGGCTGCAGAATGAGGGTGTGATTTATGTTGAAGTGGTCGAGTTCACATTTACGTGTACAAGACTATGTACCCTCCCACATTCACTCCTATCCCAAAGATTCATGTGAAATGTAGGCCGATTACAGTTAGAGAGAAGAGGATATGATGCAATCACTGTTCTAAGAGATCCTCCCTGCCTGAAAAGATGATGCATTTTTTGAATCACAGAGCTGACTTCCTGAAAATTAAATCAGACATATCTCTTAAACGATAAGAAATTTCACAAATGTAATAACGGTTTAGTGTTTTGTTTGTGTGTGTGGGGGCGTACTAATGGGGGATTTTTGAAAATCCCAGAGTTGTGCTTTAAAATAAACCTACCATTAAAATTATAGACTGATCATTTGTCAGTGGGCAAATGTACAAAATCAGCAGGGGATCAAATACTTTTTTTTCCTCACTGTACAATCACTTTAAAGCGGACCTTCAGTCATTTTTTTTATCAACTTTTCATCTATTAAATCCTCTGCCCTTGTTGATTTAATGTTGGATAGTAAAACATTTTTTTTTTACCAGTAAATACCTTATACGGCCCACTTCCTGTTTGTCTGGTAAAAAGCCTAGGCTTATGACATCATGCATAGCTCTCTCTCCCCTGAGAATTTGCCAGGAAGGGAGGGGGGATGAGTCATAAGAGGGCCAATGAAAGATGCAAGGCTGCAGAGCTAGAGGTGTGCCTATGTGTGTCTTTGTAAACCCAGGAAGTGAACAGGCAGCAGCTTCAGCTGCCCACACAGTTAAAATGGATGCTACCAGACTCAGTGGAGGGAGATTTCTACAGCATATTTGCCAAGTACAGAATCACAGTATATATAAAATATGCAAAGTGGTTGGAGGGAAGCTTCAGAATGGCAAATATGTTTTTATTACAAATTATGTGAGTAGACTGCAGTTCCTCTTTAACAAGTAAATCAGATGAAACAATTATTTGAAAAGTGTTTTTGCAAAAGTGTGTCTAAAACAATGGCCAGTAAACTATCATTTTAAAAAGAATAAAATCTAGGTACAAAAAGTTATTTGTCCTGACAGGTTCCCTAACAATTCCCTGGAAGACTATTGTTCAAAAAAATAAAAATAAATAAAAAACGCCTTTGTCTAGGTCTCACCTTTCCAGATCTCTTATAACATTGCCATGCTTAAAGCCCAATGCCATGAAAAAAAAAAAAAAAAAAGATTAATCTAGGGCAGTGGTCGGAAACCTATGGCTTGTGAGCCAGATGTGGCTCTTTTGATGGCTGCATCTGTCTCGCAGACAAATCTTTAATAAAAAAATTATTAACGTTAAAAATATAAAACATTCTCATGTATTTCAATCCATTCATTTCCAACCGCTCATGTTCATGGTTGCGGGTAAGGATGGGCTTTAGGTTCGGGTGTTCACCGCAAATTCGAAAGCCGCGGAACACCCTTTAAAAGTCTATGGGAGAAATCAAAAGTGCTAATTTTAAAGGCTTATATGCATGGTATTGTCATAAAAAGCGTTTGGGGACCTGGGTCCTGCCCCACCCCATGGGACATGTATCAATGCAAAAAAAAAGTTTTAAAAATGGCCGTGTTGTCAGAGGGGGGCGAAGTGTCACACGGTGGAAGACTACCACTGAGGCGGATTGTGCGGATGGAGCGGAGAAGAAGCCGGAGGAAGATGCGGGACGAGAAGAGATGAAGAAGAACCGAACCGAAGTGTCACACGGTGGAAGACTACCACTGAGGCGGATTGTGCGGATGGAGCGGAGAAGAAACCGGAGGAAGATGCGGGACGAGAAGAGATGAAGAAGATGATGGAGAAGAAGAAGATGGAGGAAGAAGAAGAACACCGAAGGAAGACCAGAAGAAAGAAGATGGAAGAAGAAGAGATTAATAAAGGACTTGTCAAAAACCGTCTCGTGTTTAACCTTTTTGACACTTTTTTTGTGAAATGGGGGGGGGGGCTGGGATCTGAGGGTCCCCTTGTTAAAGGGGGCTTCCAGATTCCGATAAGCCCCCCCGGCTGCAGACCCCCACAACCACCGGGCAAGGGTTGTGGGAATGAGGCCCTTCTCCCCATCAACATGGGGACAAGGCGCTTTGGGGGGCTACCCCAAAGCACCCTCCCAATGTTGAGGGCATGTGACCTGGTATGGTTCAGGAGGGGGGGCGCTCTCTCTTCCCCCCCTCTTTTCCTGCGGCCTGCCAGGCTGCGTGCTCGGATAGGGGTCTAGTATGGATTTTTGGGGGGACCCCACGCCATTTTTTTAAAAAATTTTGGCGCGGGGTTCCCCTTAAAATCCATACCAGGTCTGAAGGGCCTGGTATGGAATTTAGGGGGACCCCCACGCATTTTTTTTTTAAGTTTGGTTCAGGGTTCCCCTGTGGGGAAATTCCATGCCGTTTTAATTAATGAACTTTTATGTGTATTGCCGGACCGATAATTCATTATAGCCGGCGCTAGCGATAGTAGTTCTACATGACTTTTTTCCCTTTAGAAATGTCATTTTGCTGTCAGACTGTTCTAAACACGGGAAATATGCGTCCCTTTACAGGCATACTACCGTTAGCAACTGCATATCAACGTTATTAAAAAGAATTCAGAGGTCATGTCATGTTTGGCAACTTTGCCGTATTTGTTTGTTCTGTGATTTATCCCTTAATAAAGAACATCTGATTGTTAAAAAAAATAATTCAGAGACTTATTGTACTTTAAAAGTGTTGGTCTTACATAAAATGCATACATTTACTTGAATTTAGTTTTAAACATATTGTATGGCTCTCACGGAATTACATTTTAAAATATGTGGCGTTCATGGCTCTCTCAGCCAAAAAGGTTCCCGACCCCTGGTCGAGGGGCATTAGGGAGAAATCACTTTATCCTTTGCACCAGCAGGGTCCTTCCAGCCCTGCGGTCAGTTCCCTGCAGCTCCCCTGTAAGCGGAGACCAAATCTAGGCACACTACAGCCTCCAGGCGGTACCCGATACAGGGTTAGTGACTGAGGCTCCGCCCACAGAATGGTGCTTCAGGCAGTGGAGGAGAATGCTGGAGGCGGCTGGAGTAAGCGACATAGCCAGTTCTGAGGTCTGCTAGATGTAACAAAGCAAATAACCCTTGCAGTGTGGTGGGGGGAAGGTGGTTATTGCAAGGGTGATTTTTTTTTTATTTTTATGGAGTTGGGCTTTAAATGGAAAAGCCTAAGGATATTGAACAGGCTCCAATTCTACAAAAGGCACCAAGGAGTGTCTGCACAAGGGTTTAGATGCTCTCTCCTGCAGGCCCAATACAAAGGTATAACAAGACATTCATCTAAACTGCAATGCAGGGCTACACACACACACACACACACACACACACACACACACACCAAATACTGCTTCAGGGGTGGTTCAAAATAGCACGTTGCAAACTTTGCCGCATGCCCCGCAAAATATGTACAAATATGTGCTGTAAATGCAAAGAAAATAGGACAGTGGACAAAAAAAACTGGGAGCAAACTTTCTAAACAAAGGGCCTGTTTACTGTCCTTTAGACTTTAGGAGAGCCGGACTATGGCCATTGGGAGTAGAAACTGCCCTGGCATCAGTGGGAGTAAGCAATGCATCTTTGGTATTAGGGAGAGGAACAGTGCCCCATCATTCGTGTCGGTGGGAGGAACAGTGTCCCATCATTGGTGTCAGCTTAACCTCCCTGGCGGTATGATTATTTCAGATTTTAGGTGCTGAAAGCGGTACCATTATTTTGCACATAAATTTGGCGTTTTATATTGTAGGCCTGTAATTCTTAGGAATAATTCACTTAAATCTGTCTATACCAGAGTCTAGTAGACATCCCGGGTATGATAAAGTTTGAAAAACGAAATAAAAAAATTATAATATAATAAATAACTATAAATAATTATAACAAATAATAATAAAAATTATTCAATAATGTAATCAAATCAAAAACACTGAAATCTGCTCAGTAGCAGAATTGTCGCTTTCATTACTTTTAGTGTTTGATGACGGATTTCCCCACAAATCACTATCGCTCAATCCTGCAAGTGATTCTAATTTATTATCAATGTTTTCTAGCTGGTCTAAAGCCACTTTTGATGTAAAGGGACAGTTTTGGTTGCTATGGAAAATCACCAGTTTCCAGGCAGAAAGAACAGTATTTATAATATAAAACTGCATGCAGGACACTGGACAGACACTAGGGACAAAGGGGATGTGTAATTATTTGATACAGTACTGTAATCTGTAAGATTACAGTATACTGTACTGTGTGTTTCACTTTTTGAATTTGCCGCAGAACTCCGTCCCCGTGCGTCGCAACGCTCGCAGGGAACGGAGCTCGGCACTGTGAATTAAGCGAGACACGGCGGCTCGCCGATCACAGCGGGGAGACATCGCAGGATCCAGAGGACAGGGTAAGTAAACTCTTCCTGGATCCTGCGATGCGATCCCGAGTCTGGCTCGGGGATACCGCTTTTAGTATTAAAAATCCACCCCGAGCCAGACTCGGGAATACCGCTAGGGGGGTTAAGGAATAGTGCCCATCATTGGTGTCAATGGGATAAATAGTGCCAGGTTGCTGATGTCAGTTGCAGGAATTATCTCCCATTGTTGATGTCAGTGGAAGGAAAAGCGCCCCAAGGGCTGGATAAAGGCAAGCAGAGGGCCACATCTGGCCCTCAGGCTGTAGTTTTGAGACCACTGCTCTATACTATACAGGATGACCAATCTCTACGATTAACATATGACGACTACCATGCTTTGCCCGATTTTGGCCCACACAAGATGGAATGTATCAGTTAAAAGAATTAGCACTGTTTAATACCCCACTCCTGGATGATGATCATAAAAGTATCCTATGGGTCCTCTAATTGTAACTGCTGAATTTCTGTATGCCTGCAATCTTCCAATCCATCAAAATATGCACATATAAGAAACTATGACATCACCGATAGCTGATGCCAGTTCTTCTCTCCCCTTCTCTGTATGTGGGTGGGCAGACTTCAGCACTAACGTCATTTCCCCTTCCCTCTGCTCAGCATCAGGAAACTAGGCATCCCAGTGTGCATTGAAATGTTAGTTTTCTGGTTGGGTGGAACATGAGCAGGACTGTTGGTGGTATCAAAATAATCGTATTTACCAATGCCTGCTGCCTTTTTGATCCAGCCGTATTGAAGGTTTAAACTTAGGCAGGTAATATGAATAAAGAAATGGGATTATAAACTTTCTCTCTCATGAAATATCAATGATGCATGGCGTGCGTGGCTTTCATCATTGATCTTTTGAGATGGATGCTTCTATTAGGTAAAAGACACATAGATGCCTACAACACACAAGAACACAGATTGTTCCCAAAGTGGGGTTTTAAGGCAAATGATGGTATTTAAATGCACACATGACTCATTTTGGGTAAGTTATTTCTGCTCTTACCCACAGGATTAAAATTACTTGTGATTACATCAATTGCAGCAATCAATGGAGTCCTGATAGAAAAGACTCATGGAATACAATTGTAGGATTTATTTCTGACTGAACAACTCTCAGTAAAATGGAGCAAACAATTGTTCTCTTCTGAATATTTCAGATAATTGTTTAAGGATTAGTTTACCTTGCAGGTACAAAAAAATGGACATTTATCTGTTTTTAAAATTGGGAGCCTGTAAAGCATTGCACCCATGATCAGCAGATTACAGGTGCAACCTCAAGCTCCTGCTTACTAAAGTAGCTGTCTGCCCATACCTCTTATGAGCAGGAATATACTGAATGACAGGAAGCATCAATAAACAACCAAGAGCTCTCATAAATGCCCTGGTAGTTCACTAAGAACTACAAGCAGTCAGCCGCAATGGCTGATGGAAGTTGTAGTTCTCCCATTCATAAAACTGTGAATGAATGTCGCGGATGGGTGGGCAGAGCCCCGCACAGCTACGTTTTTTTGTTTTTTTTTTAAATTGTGATAGTGGGTGCGGGGAGAAGATCTCCAGCCTGCTGTCACAACAGGGACTCGGGTGGGGTGCAGAGGCTGGTAGTTAGTAACAGTTAGTAACATGTTACACCCTAAATTTGGATGCAACAGGTTACTAAAGGTGAGCTTATCTTTTAGCACATATCTTTGACCAAGTATAATAGGAAACGGAAATTTTTGTTTAAATATCTGTTTACCCAATGAACAATAATATAGCTGCCATAACGGTTTAGCATATTTGAAAAAAGGTTGAAGTGATTGTAAAGTTTCTTTTTTTTTTTCCTATAAAAATAACAAACATGTCAAAAACTTAAGTGCTCTGTGCAGTGGATTTGCACAGAGCAGCCCAGATACTCTTCTACTTCTTGGGTCCCTCTTCTGTGATCCTGGCCCCTCCCTCCTGTTGAGTGCCCCCATAGCAAACAGCTTGCTATGGGGGCACCCAAGCCAAGTCACAGCTCCTTATGTCCATTAAAGGGGTTGTAAAGGTAATTTTTTTTTTTTTTTAAATAACAAACATATCATACTTACCTTCACTGTGCAGCTCGTTCTGCACAGAGTGGCCCCGAACCTGGTCTTCTGGGGTCCCTCGGCGGCTGTTTCAGCTCCTCCCCGCAAGCATTTACCACCTTAATGCGAGCTCCCTCGCATGGTGGTGAGTGCTTGCGGGCGCGCTCCCGTGATACAGCCGGCGGCTATAGCCGCTCGCTGTATCACTCGGCCCCGCCCCCCGGCGCGCCGCGTCATCGGATGTGATTGACAGCAGCGCGAGCCAATGGCTGCGCTGCTTTCAATCCATCCACTGCAGCCAATCAGCGACCAGGCTGAGCTGCAATGAGGACGAGCAGCGAAGATTCGAGGCGTCAGGTAAGTAAAACGGGGGGGCTGGGGGCGGCGGTACTGTCAAAAGTTTTTTCACCTTAATGCATAGAATGCATTAAGGTGAAAAAATTTTTATCTTAACAACCCCTTTAAGACACGGAGTCCTGACCCAGCCCCGCCCCCTCTCTCCCGACTGGCTGAATTTGACAGCAGCGATAACCAATGACACCGCTGTGTCTCAGCCAAACAGAAGGGAGAATCTCGGATGGCTGAGACATTCTTGGACAACGCTGGACAGAGGGACCTTAGGTAAGTGTTAGGGGGGCCGATGCACATAGAAGGCTTTTTACCTTAAAGCATAGAATGCATCAAGATAAAAAACCTGCTGCTTTTACAACCACTTCCCGCCTGGTCTATAGCAGATTGACGGCCAGGAAGATGTTCTGTTATCCTGACTGGGCGTCATATGATGTCCAGCAGGATAACATGCCGGCACGCAGCGATCGCTGGTGCTGTGTGTCAGTCAGACACACTGCATCTTCGATCGTTGAGCCTCTGACGGAGGCTCCTTACCACGTGATCAGCTGTGACCAATCACAGCTGATCATCACGTGAACCAGGAAGTGCCAGTAAACGTCTTTCCTCGGTTCGAGCCGATCGGCGGCTCTCCCTGTCGGGGGGGCCCAATCAGTGCCCACAACAGTGCCAGTACCCATCAGTAATAAGTCAGTGCCGCCTGTCAGTGCCCATCAGTGCCACCTGTCAGTGCCACCTGTCAGTGCCCATCAGTTCTACTCATCAGTGCCAACTCATCAGTGAAGGAGAAAACAAAGTTTTAGAACAAACGAAGAAAAACTTTTTTTTATTTCAAAAATGTTGGTCTTTTTTAGTTTGTTTAGCAAAAAATAAAAACCCCAGCGGTGATCAAGTACCACCTAAAGAAAGCTCTATTTGTGGGAAGAAAATGATAAAAATTTGGGTACAGTGTTGTATGATCGCACAATTGTCAATTAAAGTGCGACAGCGCTGAAAGCTGTAATTGTCCATGGCAGGAAGGGGGGGGGGTGGAGTACCGGTATTGAAGTGGTTAAACATACAAGCTCATTTCAATGTCATTTGTTTATTTTTGGTTATAGTATGTTGAAGACTTTATTTCAGTCAGTACATTTTTAGGAACCTGTGAAGACAGAATGTTTTTGTATATTTTGCATAGAGCACATTTTAGAAAATGTATTTACAATACTTAATCTCTCTGCTAGGTTTTTTTTTTGTCTGTCTGTGGCCATGTCTGTTAACCTCTGTTTGTCTTGGCGAACATTGTTGGTGGGTAAGAAAGTAATGGAAATTCAATGTTTTACAGTTGCCATCACAACATGGGGAAAATCTTCTAATAGAACACCTGTTCCAAAGACAACACTCTTTGGGGATCTCCACTTACTTTGTTGTGTATCTGCCACATAAGTGAGGAGAAATATTTCCAATGGGCTACAAACTGCAAATAAACCACTAGATCATTCCCTCTGACCCCAACTAAAATAGTTTTGGCATTAGATACACTTTAAAATCTCACAGCGGACATTTGCACAGAGTTTTCACAGCTGCTATTCAGAGATTTCTGGATTTGACATGAAGGAAGGAGCTTACAGAAACCTCTGTGCATAGGTACTGTTAGACGGGATAGCAAAAGGAATGGCATAGGTCACCTAAAAGCCCAATTTCAGTCCCTATGTATTGGGACTTTAAATGTACTGTATAGGTTCAAAGCTTGTTTCATCTAGGGGGATCAGAAATTGTACAGGATTGAGGAAGTATACAAGTATATCACATTATTCATCAGCTCCCTGACAAAACAAGCATTGAACCCATTCAGCTGGGGGGAGGGGGCATAACTACATTTTTTTTACAGCAGCCCGAAATGGTGCTTTAAAAGCAAGATAGCAAAGGAAACTCCCTTATTTGCATCTTGACCACTTCCTTTAAAGTCAAAAGTTTCCTATATGATTTACTAGCAGCCTATAATAAGGTGGGCGCCATCATCCTATACTCCCTAATTTGTTTGGATATTAGCCCAGCCATGGCTTCTAAATTGAGTGAACATTGTTCACAAACATCACTAATAACTTATGACTTGGGCAATATGTAATCCCCGTGCCTACAGGGGAACCTAGTTTCTCAATAAGAGCCTCAGTAGAGAGATAAGGGGCTTCATGACACCTGAAAATCTCTCTGCAATATTTTTACTATAGGTCAAAGATGGGGGGGGGGGGGGGGGGGTTAATTAAAAGGACTTGTATTGAGTAAAACAGATAAAAATTGAGAATCAAGATGATTTAGCATTAAAATCTACAAAAATCAGGGATTTCAACATCAAACCAAAAGCTTATCTAGCACTAATTTTCAAAAGCATTTGTTTTTAGCTTTTAACATGGAAAGATTTTTTTGGGTAAATATTTTCATGCAGCTCTGGTTGCAGTACATACCTACGCATTGGCTTTCTGTCCATGCACAGTGAAGAGAATTCTTCACACCAAATTTAAACTTAGTAATTGATAAGACAGATGCATGTAGTCACCCAGGACTTTTATAGAGCTGCAACTGGAGCGACTGCAAATCTTGGTTTTATCTTGTTTAAGATCCTCTGCAATGACAAAAATCCTTCTTGCTGCATCTAAAAAGGTAAGAATAAAAGTACATGTTTTTAATAACATTGCATTTGATATCGTATATACAAACTTGCATAGTACATGTGCTGGCTGTGTGATGTGCTTTTTCTACAGTGACGGCAAACAGTTCCATTGAGTTAAACACACTAAAGTATTCTAAAAGCCAACATCACAACTGAACCTGTTCCGGTTTTGGTTGAAATGGCCTGAAATGCAGACAGTGTGGCCACCGCTTGCAACTATACTGTGAAGGAAGCAGCCTCATTCACAACTGAGCATTTTGTATCACAAAGCTCCAAAATCCCACATTTTTTAGTTATGCCGCTTCTCGTCTGAGCATACTGTTGCTTGATGCTTGAAAATTAAATTCTTTGTAAAGGCAGGCATTTTTTTACCTCCATATATTCTATACAGTGCAGCCCCCCCCCCCCCCACCCCCGAGTACAATCTTGACCCAGAGATCTACATCAGAGCTCTCTCACTTCCCATTGGTTTGGAGACAGCAGCAGGAGCCATTGCCTCCAGCTTGCTATTGTGGGCATTCTACAGGGTGGCGGGGGGGGGGGGGGGGGGAGAGAAGAGGAGGACCGGGGCTGCCCTATGCCAAAACCATGGCATAGGGCAGGCAAGTATGACATGTTTGTTACTTAGAAAAAAAAAAAAAAAAAACACGAACCTTTAAAAGCACTTTAAAATTAGCTTCTTTTGAGCTACAAGTATTTTTTTTTTTGCCCCAACAGACTTCAATGGGAGCACTGATAAAACGTGCGAAAACGCTTAAAATACATACAAAAAGTGCACGTCATGCAATTCTTTTTCTCTAGTAATTCTTAGCTTCCCACTGGCTTAATATTGAAAAAAAAATGCACAAGCCTCAGATTTAGGGACAATTTATACCCTGGAGTAAGTCCAGGGGAAAAATCTAATATACAAATAAACAGCGGTTAAAATCCAATAAACAGTCAAATAAAAAAATTAATAAAAAGATTAAAAAAAACCTCATTGTATTCCTCAATACAGAAAAGATAAATAATGAATAATCACTCTATAAGTTATCAGTTCACTTGGCTATAGGTAAAGCTGCTGTGAGAATTTTAAATATTGATAAATATATAGGTGAAAGCGAGAAGTTTGTAACTTACATATACTAGCCTCTTTACAGCAGTTTTCAATCATCCACACATTTCCCTACAGCATTTTTTTGCAATATGTGAAGACTTATCCAGCTCGGCTCTCATTGAGTAACACTGGGAAACATTCCAAGAGGGACTGCGGAGGCAGCAATAATAACTCAAGTGTATTCTAGGATGCAGATCAAACCCATATCCTTATTGAATAGGTTTCTTATTCTTTACAGTAACGTAAAGTACCTAGCTATCAAAATTCTCTCTGCTAAAGTCAGAGCAGTACAAGACGGATTTTCACTAGTTGCTATGAGATACTGTACTGTACTTCAAAATTGTCACCCAAAAAGGAACCCATCCAGGCCTAAGGCCACATTCACACTAGTGCTCCTATACAAGAGTGTTTTTCATTCGTTTATAAAATTTAGCAAATAAATAATCTTTCTTCATACATTTAGGCAAAAATGTATACTGCTACACAGGCTTGGAAAAATCAGTTTCGAAAAGACCGTATAGAGAGTGTAGTGGTTAACCACCTCCCACCGGGCCACTGCACATATACGGCCGGGTGGGCACTTGCTCCTTCTGAGTGGACGCTCAGGAACGTGCCTGAGTAGGAGGGGGATCGCGCGCGTGCAGCAACGCAATCCCGATGCGCTCGTGTCACCCAGACACAGCGCATCTCCGATCAGCTGGAGGGCTCTGTGCTTGGCCCTCTTGATCACATGACGGCTGTGTCCAATCACAGCTGACTCCATACTACAAACCACTGCTGCACATATGTGAACACGGCCTAAAGCCCAAATCTTTCCATTTCATTCAGATAAATCCGTTTACGTTGCAGTAACACAAATGATGATCATAATTGTTTTCTTTAGTAGCTAATACCAAAGTAGGAAAGCCTGTCCCTTGCCAACATGTTAAAGAGAGGGGCGTTTGCTCTCTGTTGGGAAGCAGTGGTCTCTCTACAGTGGTTCGACATGACCCCTGATGAGTCAGAGCTACAGCTCTCCAATCAGCAAAGCTCATGTTCCATGCTGATTGGAGAGCTCTGGACTCTGATTCAGAATGGGAAGTGTCAAACCTCTGTAAGAAGACAATGAATCCATAAATAAAGTATTAAATGTGAATGAACTTCTCTGATTGTTATTTATAATTTCCTCTCCCTCTGTTCCCTCCAGGTGGTTTTTGGCATCACACCCCTCCACTGATGAACCGCTGGCTCTCAAAATTATGATCAAAAACAAGAAAGACTACAAAGATACCCTCATCGAGAGCCACATACTGAAGGAAGTTCATACCAGTCCATTCTGCACTCATGCATATGGTACCTTCCAGACAAAGGTAAGTGACTCTACCTTCTACTTTTGTGGGAGAGGTCAGTGTTTATTGGTTATCCTCTCAGAATACCGCTATAAGTAAAACCTGCTTTTCTTACAAACGTACCCAAAGCTGCATAGGGTTTCACATAGAGAATCATTTCTATAACCTTTATCTTTCTTTCCTCTGCATAGAAACTCTTATTCTTTGTCATGGAATACCTGAGTGGTGGAGACCTGCAGAACTTCTTATACAAAAGGACACCAGTAGATATTGTGACGACAAGGTAAGGCAATGGGGTACCATGATAATAGGGATGGGGTAGAATATAGTACTGCACATAGATCACATCAATGCATAGGTTTTTCCTAGATAGAAGATAGGTGATACAATAGGGTACCATGATAATTGGGATGGAGGTAGAACATAGTACTGTACATAGATCATATACAAATGTAGGTTTGTCCTAGATACGTGATTCCAACAGGAAGGTCTGACTTTCAGTACATCTGTCCTACCAAGGCTCTACCTATACATGTACAATCTCACACTGGACAGACATCTCAGGCACTGGACATATCTTAAACTTCTACTGAGACTGATTTCAAACAATCTATTTTACCACGAGAATAATCTATCACAATGCCTCTACAGATGTCGCAGTGGGGGAGATTTACTAAAACCGGTGCCCACAGAATCTGGTGCGGATGTGCATAGTAGCTTCAGAAAGCTTTGGCAATAAAACCTAGAAGCTGATTGGTTACTGTGCAAAGCTGCACCAGATTCTGTGTATATCAGTTTTAATAAATCCCAGTGTGTCCATATACATACTGTTATAATCCAACCATTATTGGCCAGTTCATCATCCACTGGGCGCTTCCAACCCTTCACCTGATTGGGCAATCCCTAACCTATCTCCTTTCAAATGTATAAGTAATTATATCATACAGGGGTCTGCCAACGAATCAATATGATTTATATCTAATGGGTCCTTGTCATTTTAGCTAACGTTTGTCTATAAATGTAAAATTTTTTTGTAGTATTGGAAGGAGAGGGGAAGCTTTTTTGTTGCTTTCTGTTTTGGCTTCACATACACTTTAGGAGAGACTGTAAAATCACATTCAATCATATTTGGACACCTTTACTATCACAAAAAACAATTTGTAAGAATTCGCGAAGCGTATTTACTACGGATTAAATCAACAATTTCAAATATCCATATAAAAATACTTCTATGTATATATTGTGCTATGCTCGACCTCATAGGGAACAAAGTGAACACCATCTATAGCCAGCAAAAAAGAATGGCTATTTTTTATAAGAGTTCTAAAAGTAGAATTGCATGGTTCTTGCCTCTGTACCATGGATAACACATTTTTTTGTATGCTTTTACAGCTCCTACGCAAGTGTCCAAAAATGAGAGAGATTCTTGTTAAAGATCTGCAAAGCCACCCATTTTTTAGGAGCGTAGACTGGGTGGAACTGGAGCCTGGTGAGGTATGCCCGCCAATCACCATGAGCACAGTAAGTATATGAATCACACATGGGTCCAGTGCATTGTCCAATGTTCTGCTTTCTATATTCTCCCAGCACCTGAGTGTGCATAACCATTTCTAATAGAAAGACCATCATTGTACATAGTCTTCACTAATAATGTTTCTTCTCTTTATAGAGCCCCCCAGACCTGACGACAGAGATGCCAATGGAGGACATCATAGATCCTGCCTTGTGGGTTCTCTTTCACCCACAGCAGATGGGGAGAAATGAAAAGGCCACAGGTGTCATCAGCTCCCCCTGCAAATGTTGCAGGACTATGGTTTGTTCCCCCCCACCCCACTTATCTACACCAGTGGTGTGTTGGAAAAGCTACATGGGGAGGTTTCAGGCTGGTACTTTTATTTAGGTAAGTGTTGAACTGGCTATAAGAGGAGATTGGAGGCCAGTATTTTTATTCAGGCGTGTGCTGGACCAGCTAAGCTATATAGGGAGGTTGGAGGCTGGTACTTTTATTTAGGCGTGTGTTGGACTGACTGGCTATAAGGGGAGGTTGGAGGCCAGTAATATTTTTTTTGGACATGGGTTGTCTCAGCTAAAAGGGGAGGTTGGAGGCTGAGACATTTTTTCAGGTGTGTGTTGGACTGACTATAGGGAAAGGTTGGAGGCTTGTACTTATTTTCAGTCATGTGTTGGGCCAGCTATAGGGGGCAGGTCGAAGGCTGGTAAATTGTTTAGGCATGTATTGGACTGGCTATAGGGGGAGGTCAAAGGCCAGTATTTCTTTTAGGTGTGTGTTAGATCAGCTATGATTGGAGGCTGTCACTTTTATCTAGGCATGTGTTGGACTGGCTATAAGGGTAGGTTGGAGGCCAGTATTTTGTTTTTAGGCATGTGTTGGATCAGCTATAGGGTAGGTTGGAGGATGGTATTTTTTTCAGGCATGTGTTGGATTGGCTATAGGGGGAGGTTAGAGGCCAGTATTTTTATTCAGATGTACATTAGACCGGGTACAAGGGGAGGTTGGAGGATGGTATTTGTTTAAGCATATATTGGACTGGCTATAGCAGGGCTCCTCAGGCCCGCCAGGGTGATTTACCTGGCCCGTGGACTGCCCCTTCCATAAGATTGCAGCACTTGCACTTCCCTCCCCTCTGCCACCTTATTCACACAAGACAGGAAACATGACAGGCCCGGACAAAGGACTGGACTTTTCATGTTAAGAAGTGGGTGTTACTAGACAGCGGGGAGGTCCCAGCAATCAATCACCTGCTTCTAACATGAAAAGTCCCGCCCTTTTTCTGGACCTGTCATGTTTACTGTCTTGTGTAAATAAGGTAGCAGAGGGGAGGGGAGTGCTGATACTTTTTTCAGATGTGTGTTAGACTGACTATAGAGGGAGGTTGGAGGCTTGTACTTATTTTCAGTCATGTGTTGGGCCAGCTCTAGGGGGAGGTCGAAGGCTGGTATATTGTTTAGGCATGTATTGGACTGGCTATAGGGGGAGGTCAGGGGCCAATATTTCTTTTATGTGTGTGTTGGATAAGCTATGATTGGAGGCTGGCACTTTTATTTAGGCATGTATTGGACTGGCTATAACGGTAGGTTGGAGGCCAGTATTTTGTTTTTAGGAATGTGTTGGATCAGCCTTAGGATGGTATTTTATTGGTTGGACTAGGAAAGTTAGAATCCACAAGCTATGGTATAAATCTGAAAACTGATCAATCCCGATGTACTGACAGGCTATCTCATTTCTTGAGGCCCGAAAATGCCAGAACAGTACAAATATCCTCCAAATGAACCCCTTTTGGAAAGCAGACAGTCCAAGGTATTTAGTAAACGGCATGGGGAGTTTTTTGAAGTTATAATTTTTTGTCCTATTTTTTTTTTTTCCCGCAATTTTTTTACATACTGTCACCAGTACAGCGTCATACGACTGGTGTGGCGGTGATCGGGGACACTGAATGGTTACAAGTATGTAATTCTTAATTTTTTTTAATACATTATTTTTACTTAGAGTGACCACAGCAACGCTGTACTACTCTGAGGAGATGATCAGGGATTTTTTGGGTTGCTTATAAAACATTTTACAGTTATAAGCAACCCATTTTTTTCTGAATGAAAACTACTCATTCAGTGCTTACTATTGTGACACAGCTAATCACATGGCACGGTACAGATGGGCAGTGATTGGCCCTGCCTGTACCATGTGATGACTGTGAGAGTAACCATTTAAGATCCCCATTAGAGTAGCGGGTAAAATGTCCAACAGGATTGGTAATGCGACCGAGTGCACACCTTGCTCCATACTGTTGTGCAAGATGTGAGGGAGTTGTTTGGAAAGGAGTTTGGGTATTACCAAGCAGAGGCTGGCGGGGGCCAGTGTAGAGGAGGGTGGAGACACGGAGGCACAGGAGCCAGAGGTAGGTAGCTGAGTGACAGACAGAAGGAGGAGTAGAGAGAAGAGTGCTAGGGAGGCTAGTCCTGAGTTGGTACACCCCAACAAACATGCCAAGTTGCATGAGGTTGGGGAGATCAGCTCAGGGGTGGTAGTGCTGGAGCAGGCGCCCTCCCCTAGCTGTCAGGGGAATGACTGTTCTTGTAAGGAGGGGGCAAGGGTAGGCAGGTATTGGTGGTAGGGGACTCCATTAGAAGAACAGATAGGGTAATCTGCCACAGACTGTGATCGCCGAACGTTATGTTGTTTAATGGGTGTTCGGGTTCGACACATCACAGATCGGATGGACAAATTATTTGGCGGGGCAGGGGAGGACCCAGCTGCCATGGTACACGTTGGTACCAATGACAAAGAAAGAGGAAGGTGGAGCGTCCTAAAAAATTACTTCAGGAACTTAGGAGCTAAATTGAAGAGAAAGACCTCCAAGGGGGTATTCTCAGAGATACTGCCAGTACCTCGAGCCACACCAGAGAAGCAGCAGGAGATTAGGGTAATTAACAAGTGGCTGAGGAACTGTTATAGGAAGGAGGGTTTTGGGTTCCTGAAGAACTGGGCTGACTTTTCAGTCGGTTACTGGCTCTTTAGTAGGGACAGGCTGCACCTTAATGGGGAGGGTGCAGCTCCGTTTGGAACAAAGATGGCCAAGAAGTTGGAGAGGCTTTTAAACTAGGCATTGGGGGGTTCAGAGCAAGTGATAGCTGGCAGTAAGAATACGACAGAGGAATAGTGGAGTCGTATCCATAACAACAGGAAGTATGTGTTAATACGCTCTTCCAGTTGCTTTTTTTGCTTTAGATATTGATTCCTTTTTGGCTGGTGTAGCCTACATGGCGTTTCTTGTGGATGTTTGCAGCTTGCTCATGCTGGGATGCACGCCCACTCATCTGCTGCTCTCCAGACAGTTTCA